>NC_062200.1:2149552-2154552 GCF_912470025.1 Vespa velutina | reverse complement strand
TTTTTTGTTTTGTTTTGTTTTTCTTCTTTTTTTCTTTTCTTTTCTTGCCTTTTCTTTTGCATCTCTTTTTCCTACGTAATATAATGAAGAAAACAAATTTTCTCGACGAAAATTTGTATGTATGATGTATTTACTTACTTATATCACTTATCCATGTACAACATACATACATACATGAATATTATTTATCAGTTTTCCTCATCCATGCGCGAAGATTTAATTGAATTCATTTGATCATCAACAATTGTCAACGAATGAAGCTGCCGAACCACTGGCAATTTCTGCGTATTGCTGCCTATTCGCTGAGCATAACTTGCTGGAGAGATCGGTCTCTCTTTTTCTATTTGTTATGTAACACACATAGAAGAAAAAAAAAAAAAAAAAAAAAAAAAAGAAAGAAAGAAAGAATTTATTGGAACATATCTTATTGTTAAAGTATAAAAACGCATTATCGTTGAAAATTTCAACTTAAATTGTTAATTAATTTTTAAATGTAATTATTATTGTTATTATCACGCTAACCTGTTGTTTAATGTTAGCTACATATATATATATATATTAAAATACTCACCCTCTTCCTGGTAATTCCATAACGTCAACGCTAACACTGTTTACGTATAGTCGATCGTTACACCAAAAAAAGCATAGTGATCGCGGTTGAAGAACGTCCATATCATAAGACCAGGATAACTCGACACGTTTGATCTTGCCAATTGAACCTGATGGATGAGCAACTATCATTCTTACGCTCGAGCCATGCTCTAGTCTCATATAACCACTGCAATTTGCAAATGAATCCATGAATAATTCATAATGATTGGCCAATTTAGATTTAGAAATAATTGAAGCCCATCATGATTATTATAATCGCACCTAGGTGTCAGATCCATATTACGTATCAGTCCGTTGTCAGCATGAAGAGTGACCTTCATGAAACCTTGAACCCAACTTTCAGCAGTTCGTGGTCTAGCTAGATTGATTGTTATTCTATAGTGTCTTCCTAAATAATAATTATTTGTTTTATTAGAAAACAAAAACAAATATCTATATATATATATATATATATATATCAGATATTTATAATAGTCATTAAAATCGATTAACATTATTTAATAAAACGAATTAAAATTTCACGAAGATGTTATATAGATTAAAGAGAGAGAAAAAAAAAAACAAGAAAAAACAGCAACAACGATTAAATGCATGATCATTTCAATTTGGCATCGAACTTACTGCAATAAGGTTCCTCTTTGCCGGTGTTAAAAAAAAATTTAGATCCTAATAACGAAGAGACATCTTGTTTAATAGCTGTACGTTTTAATAATGCTGGACTAGCATCAGCGTGATATCCCATTATCGCACAGTTTAAACTATCATTGCCCTTGCAAGAAAAACACTCGCCCTTTAGGAAAGTCGAATAACTTGAACATTCGTGTGCTATATATTGACACTTCGAATTGATACTCTCGGTGAAGAGTTTTATGGCACGCACATGATTGCAAGCCACAAGGACACGTGATGCTTCATCGAAACCTTCACGTATTAGAGTCAATGGTAAAGATGGTGTTGTCTCACTTAAATCCGTACAACCTGGCTGTTCCTTTCCATTGTTTGGATAAAAGTCCAAATGTCCACAAGCTTGACTCATACCATAACCTGGAAGCCCTTATAGTTTTTTTATACATTTAATTTTTTCATCATCACATTGGATTTATTAATATTTTTAATCGGACAATTAATAATAATTGAAATAAATCATAAATGAAATTTCATAAATCTCAAGTTAGACGAATCTCAAGATAGACGAATTGTAATCAAAAAAAAAAAAAAAAAAAGAAAAGAAAAAAAGAAAAGAAAAGAAGAAAAGAAAATTTCATTTCAACCCTCATTTCATAATTAATTATTAACAAATTTAATATTAATATTCCTCCATTTTTTCATTTCTAATATTAATTAACAGATAAGGAATATATTTGTATGCACATACGTATGTAAATTTCTTCTCTATTTTTCTTTTTTTTTTTTTTCATTTTCTTTCTATTTTTCTTTTCTCTCTTCTTCCTTCTGTAAAATAAAATATAAAAATATAAATAATATATATTGTACGTTGAAATTGCACTTCTATTAGGACGCACAAGGAAATATAATAAATTCATTTTTTGCCAATTAATTCAATGTCATTTGCAATTGTTATTTGTACGAATTAATTAATGAATTGAGTTGAACGAATAAAAATGCCTTTTTTTCTTTTTTTCTTTTTTCGATATTCTTTTTCTTATCTCATTTTCTACAACAAAAAGATAAGATATGTGTATAGCGATGAAATTTCGTTTATGATGTAGTATTAACATGATTTACTTTTTTTTCCCCGTTTTTTTCTTTTATACACACACATACACACACACACACACACACACACACATATATATATATATATATATATATATATATATATATATATATATATGTACGTATATGACAAAAAAAAAGGTATACATTTTTATTTTTCTCTTGATTTTAAATTGGCCTACCTAAGAAAAATATACTCTTTCCGTCTGTATGAATAACATCGACCAGTTGGGCATCAGTATAATCTAAACGAATGTGACTTGGCATTCCTTGAAAATATGGTTCCGCTGGATCCAAGCCTGTTATTCGACCGATATTACCACGTAATTTTTCACCAGCATAACCGGCTGTATGTGCACCGAGACTGTGACCTATCAGATGTACATCGTTTGGATCCAATCCGTAGTTGGTCTGTTTTATTTATTTTTGTTTTCATTTCATCAAAAAAAAAAAAAAAAAAAAACCCGAAGAAAAGAACAAACAAACAAACGCCATTATAAAAAGTGCATATAGATAGATCATATAGTAATAAGAATGATCATTGTAATATAATTAACAATTTTGACTTTACCTGCAAGTGTTTGATAAGATAAGCTATTTCTAAGCCAACCAATCTGGTATTGGCAGTAGCTTGAGTATAAAGTGGTAAACTACCACCGGCCCAATCAACCACAATTACATTGTAATCACCGTGTTTTAACAATTCGTTTCTCATTTCCTAAATAATTGAATATTAATTTGTTTGTTATTTTATTTATCGTTACGTTTAGTTATTAGAAAATTTGAAAAAAGATATATTTATATTATATCACGTAATACCTTTACCCAACTGCTAAGTGGTGTATCAATGAAACCATGAATGATGAATTTAGTTTTTCGTTTAGGATCAAAGTTCGAATATTTGATCGATTTTTCCTTGGCTACCATTAATACGTGACCCTATATAATCATGATTTTCATTAATTTTATTATATTATAATTATGATTAAAATGTTTACGATGTTTTAACATTTTGTCGTACTAACCACAGTTGGATTGTCATTGGTGTAAAGTATGAAACTGGTATTGATTACTTCCCTTGGTAAAGGAAATATGTTGAGTGGTCGATGCATCAAATGATACCAACTTCTGGTTATGTTCAAACAGCCTAATTCTTCGTAACACCTTGTTTCGTTCTCAACTGTAAAGTATATAGTATGAATTTTTTTTTTAAATCGCGATATTTCAATTGTATATATATATATATACACATATAAGCGGATTAGGTGTACAGGAAATGGTAATTACATGGTAACCATGGTATGTTCACTTCGATTCGATCGCTTCTTGCCCATTGAAAGGGGTCCAGGATTCCGGCGGAGCAAAGAGCAGGAGTCAATGCGACGAGGAGCAAAATGGTTACTCCTGCGACCTCGGAGACGTCGTATTTACTCGTATCGCTCCTCCTCATCCTGAAGAAAAAAAGAAAAAAAAAAAAAAATAAAAAAAGGAAAGAACGAACGTTAAATTTCATTCCGTATCAATTATTATTTCACTGCTTTCTTTTTATTTTCTTTAAAGGATTAAGAATAATGATATTAGTTCAGTATTATTGTAAGAACAAAAAATCATATCGATTATGTATGAAAGTAATAATTTTCTTTTCCTTCGACTTGACAATGATATTGTTTTTATTTTAATGATAGAATGTGCCTTAGGATTTTTAAGAGTTTTTTTTAATTTTTCTTTTTTTTTTTTTGTTATTAAACACCAAAATGACACCCCTCAATCCAAGATTCTTTCTTTGTTCTTTTTTTGCATTTTTGCTTTTTTTTCCTCTTTTGTTTCTTTTCCCCTTATTTTTCTTCCCCCCCCTCCCCCACTTTTCAATCCATCTCCTTCGTTATAAATATTATTATATATATATATATATATATATATACCATGGAAACGAAGAAAATTACAAAAATAACATAGGTTCGTTCCATCGTGCAAAAAGGCAATTATGTCTCTTTCCAATTCACTTTTTTTTTTTTTTTTTTTTTCATTCGTCGTAAAAGTCTACGTACCATTTCGATTTTATTACAGAGGAAACGTTCTTATGATACTATTAAATCTTGAAAAACAAACTATGTATCCTTTCTCTACATCTCAAAAAGGAGAACAGTAACTCCTTTACATTAAAAATGAGATCTCAACGGGGATAAATCCTTTCGAAAGTGTGTCTCGCGAAATCATTAATAGAAAGGGAAAGAGAAATATGATTAAAATGAAAAAGGAAGAAGACGAAAATAGAAGAAGAGACAAAGGGATAAAAATAAACGAGGGTAGGAAGAAAGAAGATGAGCGAAAAAAAAAAATGAAAAAGAAAAAGAAGGAAAAAGAAGAGAAGAAAGAAAAAGGAAAAGAAGGAGGAAAAAAAAGGAAAAGAAAAAAGAGAGATGTTGGAAATTGGCCACGAAATCTCTTGAGAAAAATGAGAAACCGGTCCTGGACCAGGTCGTACATTTCACTCGAAGAAATGTAAAGGAGGTAGAGGTAAAGGGGAGGAAGAGGAGGAAGGGTATTCGGGTATTAAATAATCATTATTTCGAAAGTAAAAGTGTAAATATGGTGCCAAAGTAACTCACAATATAGCGTAACGCAAAACATAATGTTGTATACAAGCGAGA
>NC_062200.1:2129552-2144552 GCF_912470025.1 Vespa velutina | reverse complement strand
GTTAAGTATACTTATCTTCTTCATCGATATGAAAATCATTCAAGTCTTACGAAAGGTAAATGAGTAAAATAAATAAAAAACAGAAGTGGCGAGAGAGAGAGAGAGAGAGAGGGGGGGGGGAGAGAAAAGGAGAGAGAAAGAGAATGTCCGTGCCTCAACAATGAATTTCCCCAACGTGCTCGGCCTTTACACTGACCTATATATCAGACATAACAGAACTCAAATGGTGTACGGTAAATCTACACAATTTTAATATAATAAAAATATGTTTATAAATATATATATATATATATATATATATATATATATATATATATTTAAATTGTCAATTTAATTTATTGTGCATGTACAATATTGTCTACTTGCATATGTGATTCTTAAAAGATATGTTGTATTTTATGTATGCTATGTCAATGCTCAGTAAAAACAGACATAAAGAGGGTGGGGAGAAGAGAGAATTATATATATATATATACATATATATATATATGTATACATATATATATATATACATGTATTGAAGTATTTTATGAGAAAGATTGCATAAGATCGTAAATTTATATTCCATGGAATTTCTTTAATGTTTTCTATGATCAAAGAAATACATTACTTCGAAGAAATCCTTTTTTGCACACAACACATTTAAATGTGTTTGTATTAATGTATTTAACTGAAAAAAAAAAAGAAAAAAAAAATCCAATGGATTATAATCTATATTTATAATGATTATATGACATAAGTGATTGACCGAACAGTTCTAATTAATATATTAAAAAAATGTTTATAAACATTTTATAAGATTAAATAGATTATTCATATAAAGTAGAATATCTATTTAGAATAAATATATATATATATATATATATATATAAATCATTGGAATGTATATGAATTATGCAAATATTAAAGTTATAGTAATGTATAGTAATATATAATATTAATAAACAATATATAATATCAATAAGAATTTAAATTCGATAATTAAATTCTATCACATCGATGAAAATTTGTCTTTACATTGAGATTTTAGAAAAATAATAATTTTATATAATATTATATTGTGTTAATGTTAAAAAAAAAAAAAAAAAAAAAAAAAAAAAAAAAGAACAATAATATATAACACAATACCATTTACAAGTTTGTCTTACAAATTTGTCTTTGTAACGAATATATATATATTATTAAATAGAGATAGAGAGAGAGAGAGAGAGAGAGAGAGAGAGAGAGGAGAGAGTGAGAGAGAGAAGGCAGCTATTCAAAATCCAATTAAATAACTTATAAAAATGCGAGAGTTGTGTTTTATAGTAAGTGAAGAAGGCAACGTTCACCATGGATTTGTCATCGAATAATCAGTTCGAAAGAATGTTGACGCTTTCTCGTCGTCGTTCCCGTCGTTTTCGTTCACCACGTATGTATGTACATATACACATATATATATATATATATATATATATGTATGTGTATATATGTATATTTCGATATAATAATAGAAAATTTTTACGATGGAATATCCTAACGTTTTTTTTTTCTCTTTTTTTTTTTTTTTCTTTTAATTTCGTTAATAAATTATAACGTAGAAACGATTGAGTATTAGAATTTAAATGAGTATTAGAAAATAATTATATTCAAGACATACGAAGTATCCTGGGAATCAAATTGATATATTCCAATAAATATATACGATTTAGAATTGATATTAGGAGGAATAAGTTTTTAATTGAGAACAAGATGTCTCCTTTATGTAGATATATAAATTTTATATCGTTTCTTTTTTTCTTTTTTTATATATTATATTCAATTTCTATTAAGATATTCGATATATTTCTATTGTATTAAAAATCAAGCGTGAGAATGAGAGAGGGAGAGAGAAAGTGAGAGAGAGAGAGAGAGAGAGAGAGAGAGTAATTATATTTAAAAAAAATTAAGATCATTTGCTCGATCAACGCGATTTAGATATAAACGTGAAGAAAATGATTGATATTAGACGACGATGAATGTTATCCGAAGATTATCTTTCGTGCTTTTCTTGTTTCTTTCTTTTTTTTTTTTTTTTTTTTTTTTTTTTTCTTTCTTTTAGAATTTAAAGAGTTACACTTCCAAGAAGATCGCATCTTCTCCACTTGGGTTTTCTTCTTCTTCTTCTTCTTTTTTTTTTCTTTTTTTGTTCTTTTTCTTTTTTACATTTCCCTTTTTTTCGTCTTCTATCTTTTCTAAAGTCATGTTAATTAAGGGAACGATTCAATCGCTTAATTTTCCATCTAATCACGGTTAACAAGCACGTTTTCAATTTAACGAGGTAGCCAAGGCGGAAGTAGCGTGCCTGTGCATGGCGATCCATAGATGCAGATGCGACTTGTGGCTGCGAAAGTGGTTACACTTGGGAGTTTCTACGTAATGGTCTATGAGCGAGTGCAACGTCTATCAAAATGTTCCGTTTCGCTTCGTCTCTCCTTCTTTCTCTCTCTCTCTCTCTCTCTTAGATTTTTATTTTCTTTCTTTCTTTACCTTTTTCCTTTATATATATATATATATATATATATCCCTCTCACTAATCTATCTAACTATCTATATATTTATTTATCCATCTTTATATTAAACTTTGATCTTACGTATCTTTTAAATATCTATAATAATATTCAATTGATACAATAGATATTATAATATCTAAGTAATATATACGAAATAATGAAAAAGTATAATAAAGGCAAATTTATTATAATTAGTGCTTATAAGGATTAGAATTAATTACGATCTTCCGTATCTTTTAATCATCCCCTTATGGGAATCAATTGTAAATCCAAACTGACGTATTATATAGTACGATTATATTAGAACGATGTAAAAAGAAAGAAAAAAAAAATAAAAGATGATTTGTTTCTTTTTTTTTTTTTCTTTGCTTTTTTCCTTTTTTTTTCTTTTTTTTTTTTTTTAATTACAATCTACTATACGGAATATTTTATTAGAAATTATTATTATTGTTATTATCATTGTCATTATACTTCGTTACTCAAATAAAATCGATCGAAATAATTCAATTTTAATGGATAAGAACAAAGGAATAAAATCTTTTATGCAAATTCATTATATTCATTAATTTGTCAATAATCGATTTATTGTATTAAAACGTTCAATTGTCAAAAAATGAAAATTCTTTTACTTTCAATTGTAAATCTTTTTTTTTTCTTTTTCGTTTTTTTTTTAATATTTCACGTGGGTTAGCGTGAATTTTTCCAATTATTTCAATTCACTCTTCGATTATAATATTTTTCTTTTTTTATTAAGTAAGTGTTAGTATATGTGTACGTAACCTCCCCCAACACACACACACACACACGACCTTCCGATTCGATATGACCTTGACCCTTTCGTCACGCTTTCACGATATCTCACGATTCTTCGACGTTTCTCAAAGCCGAAGAAACTCTAACGTTACCATCTTCATGACGTTCGATGGATTTCTTTTCTTTCGTAAAGATCATCAAAAGGATGATCATTGAAGATTCAAACTGATGACTCTAAAGAAATAATATTGGACGTACCGTATCGTTGTGAAAGGTATATATCGCGTGCACGTTTTCTTCGGGACTATCATTACGAACTTTTCAGGGTATACGTTGTAATTTGTATTTACGTTTGTGTGTGTGGGTGGGTGTGTGTGTGTGTGTGTATGTTTGTGCATTCATCCATGTAAGTATAATACGTATATATATATATATATGTACATACATGATTCACGTACGATTAAAGAGGGAAACTACTACATTTTCTTACGGAAGTACACACGATCGATTCTCAATCGATAGTTGCATAAGATACAATTAATCTCTAAGACATATTTATTATTCATTTATTTCATCGATTGGCATTATTAATTCGTCTTATTTTACAAGTAAAAAAAGAATAAAAAAAAAAAAAAAAAAAAAAAAAAAAAAAGAAAGAAATAGAAAAAAGAAAGAGCAAGAAAGCAAGAAAGAAAAAGACAATAGATAAGAAAGGAGAAGAGAAAAATGTTACGTCGGAAGGATCCTAAAGGAAACGAAAGTTAAGAAAGAAAATATACGACGGTTGCATAAAATATTATATATAATTACTCGTTTATTTATTTAAAAAAAAAAAAAAAAAAAAGAAAAAAAAAACAAATCCGTTATTATCTCAAGAAAATAAATAATTAATAAATTTTCAAAAGTTATATAAGATACGAATAACTTCTATAAATATGTGCATATTTATATATAATTAATAAATTTATTGAAAAAACGTATTTCATTTACTTTATCCTATAGAAAAAAAAAAAAAAGTACAACGAAGAACGTTCCTTTAGATAAATCTCTTGAAATATTTGTAATTCTTACGTCAATGCGTTAAGCCGAAAAAAAAGAAAATATATATATATATATATTATATATATTATATATAATTAATGACAATTATCATTAATTATTTATAGATATTTAAGTATTTATTCCTATTTTTTTTTTTTTTTTCTATAAATATACATAATAACTCTCGCATATAATTAAAGGATAAACAATATCATGTTTATCAATCTTTAAGAATATTAATATTTCGATGTGTTTGAATGTTCTTGCAAAGAAAAATATTAAAAACAGAAAACAAAGCGAAAAAAGAAACGAAACGAAAAGAAAAAAAAAAAAAAAAAAGAAAAGAGTAGAAGGAGAAAAAAGAGCGAACGAACGAAAAAAAAAAAAAAAGAAAAAAAACGAAGAAAAAAGAACGAAATAAACAAATAAATTGTTATTTTCGCGACGGTATGTTGTATTTTATTTTTCATTATTGTTCTTCTCTTTCATTTTTTCCCTCTTCTTTTATTCCCTTCTTTCTTATTTATTTTTATTTGACTTCAAGAACAAACGATGAAAGAGAAGAAAGGAAGGAAACGATTTGCAGTTAACGAGTCAGTTTGCGAGTCGTCTCGCGTGCTGCTCGCCGATATAAAAGCGCTTCCTAGTTCGTGAGTACTCGGAAATATTGTAGATATTTCTCCTCGATAATACCTTCGATTCGAATCGTTTGATTTTGTACAT
This sequence comes from Vespa velutina, assembly GCF_912470025.1. Classification (NCBI taxonomy): domain Eukaryota; kingdom Metazoa; phylum Arthropoda; class Insecta; order Hymenoptera; family Vespidae; genus Vespa; species Vespa velutina. The sequence continues at coordinate 2,139,507 of NC_062200.1, read as the reverse complement.
ACCAATTCAATATATATATATGTGTGTGTGTGTGTGTGTGTGTGTGTGTGTGTGTGTCTCCTTGACAGATCCATACATACATATCAAACGATACCGCCATTTTTTCTATTGAAAAGAAAACATCGATCTTTCTAATTTCTCTCTCTCTCTCTCTTTTCTTATGAAATTGAAAAAAAAAAATAAAAAAAAAAAGTAAATAAAATTATATATATATATATATATATATATATATATATATATATATATATATTAAATTAAATATATCAACTTGGTAATGTAGTATATAATGTTTCACATATATACGTATGTAAGCATTCATATATATATATATATATATTTTATTAAATTCATTTAGATATTGATAAAAAAACCTGTAAGCACTTTTAAAAGTCATTCGATAAATGTAAAAGCGTTTATATACGCCTACGTAGATTCGAGTTGCTTGTCCATGGAGAAAGTTTGCGTACTAGCCTATAACGTTACATACACATATGTATGCACACGCACAGATACACATACACACACACATATATTACGTATCTCTCTATACGCATACATCCACATATATATATATATATATATATATATACATATATATATATTTAATGTAGACGTTCCCAAAAGCTTTGTCGGTATCATTTTCGAGAGAGATAATATATTTTTATGCAATTAAATTAATTGAATTAAATCGACACGTAATATCGTATTTTTAGATGTTTTCTTTTTTGTTCCAATTTTTTCTTTTCTCTTCTTTCTTATTTTTCTTTCTTTCTTTCTTTCTTTCTTTCTTTCTTTCTTTATTTATTTATTTATTTATTGATTTTCTTTTTTCTCATCTCTTTAACGCTATATTTCATTTGTTAGAAAAGACGAATTAAGCGTGAATACGACGTGAACGCAATCCCATACGAGATTCGATTGGAAATCTATGTTGCGTGTGAAACGTGACGTGGGTGATCAAAAAAGAACAAAATAAGGGGAAAGAGAAAAAGAAAATAAAAAACAAAGAAATACAAAAAAAAAAAAAAAAAGTAGAAAAAAAGGAAAGAAAGAAAGAAAAAAACAAAAAAGAAGAAAAAAGGAAATAATTGACAAAGAGAAAAAGAAAACACGAGAATACGATGTTATATTGTATGGTAATAAACGTCATCGATAGTGTTACATTTATTACATGTAGGTTTCCAAGGATCGATTACCTCATTGATTATCAACATCACTTTAACGCGTCGATATACTTTAATATTAATGGAACGACGATTAAAGGAAATATAAAGAAATATGAAATAAAAAAAAAAAAAAAAAAAAAAAAGAAAAAAACAATATGAATATGAATATATAAATATGAATGTGAAAATGAAAATGTGTTAATTCGAACAATAGTTGGACTCACATTTTCGAAAACGTTCCTTCATATCACTGCTGTCCTGTTTTTTCTTTTTGTTATATTTTATTTTCTCTCTCTCTCTCTCTCTCTCTCTCTCTCTCTTTCTTTCTTTCTTTTTTTTTCTTTTTCTTTTTCTTTTTCTTTCTTATCGATCCATCGTAAATTTTCTTCGTAACATATACATATACATATACATATTTTTCTTTTCTTTTTTTTTCTTTTTTGTTTTCTGTTTCTTTAATTCAATAAACTTCTTCGATCACTTCGGTAAAATCGTTAATTACTTTTTTAAAGGATTTAATTCACGTCATTAATAATTTTATCGACATAACGATCCGAAAAGAATTGAATTTTCTTCCTTCTTTCGTTCGTTATCTCTTTATTTATTTATTTATTTATTTATTTATTTATTTGTTTATTTATTTTCTCTCTCTTTCTCTCTCTCTCTCTCTCTCTCTCTCTCTCTCTTCCTCTTTTATTAATTCGGTCGCTCTCAAATTGTACGATTAAATTTCGTTTTTCATTCGAGAGGCACCGATCCGAGGCGAAAGAAAACGTGGCCGGGATTGAGAACGTAAAAGAGAGACGAAACGTTTTGCACGGTGAGAGGCCGATACTCGACTGCTCGTCGAATGTACAGCGGATTCCACTTGCACCGGAATATTTTGCCCACCACTGTTGTTAATACACAGTGTGGTAGATAGAGATAGGTAGATAGGTAGGTAGGTAGGTAGGTAGGTAGGTAGGTAAGTAAGTAGACAGTTAGAAATAGATAGTACATCTAATCTCATCATATAGTAGTTCATCAGTATAGTAGTTCGAATTTAACGTGAAATTCTATAATATCATTATCGATTATCGTAAACAATTTGTTTTAACGTGAAACAAAATCATTCAAATTCTTTCATAGAAAATTGTTTAAATAAATATATCATTTATTTATTCGTACATTATCAATTTATTTAAAGAAATGACGCAAATCTAACGTTAATTTCATTGATAAACATTTTTACACGTAAGAACGATGATCTTTCTTTCTTTTTGTAATTTAAACAACAACGAAAAAAGAAAAAAAAAAAGAAAAAAAAGAAAAATGTCCCCTCGAAATAATTTAAATTCATTTATTTATCATATTCGTTCATTATCACGATACAATATTGACTCGTAAATCGTTCGTATTTATACACTTGATTCATTAATAATATGAAAAGCTTGAAATTTCGTTTGTATTGATTCATTAATATTATATATCTATTTTGTTTACTATTTGTCTATTAAATCGATACAAGACATGAAGATCTGTTGTAAACTATTTACCTTGATACGTATATACGTATCTATGTAAATGTTCTAATAAGAAAAACTTGATCATGCGTTAAAATATTTATCTATTCATTCAACTCGAATAATTGTCTATTCATTTACTATTTCTTAATTTAATTAAATAAAAGGGATATTCAATTGATTTATATACCAGCTTAGAATAGTTCTTTCTTTCTCTTCTTTATTTATTTCTTTTTTTTTCCCTTTTTTTTCCTCCTTTCTTTTTTTTTTTTTTTTTTCTTTTTCTAATCAAGTTCATCGATCACTAACGATAAATTCGTACCTATGTATCAAGAAATTAAACTACGTAATATTTGCATGATGTCAGTAATAAGTTTGACAAAGAGATAAAGTAAAGAAAATAAAATTCATTTGACATAGACATTTTTCTTTTTATTTTTCATTATCGTAAATGATAATATAATGATTACGATTATTGTATGAACGAACAAACCAAAAAAAAAAAAAAAAAAAAAAAAAAAAAAAAATGATATTGGAAATTTTTAATTTAAGGAAAAAAATATAGAAAATGTTACCAATCGTTACATATCTCGTTATCGTGATTATATAATGTAATAGAATTAGAAAGTAAAACAGAATGATATTTGTCTTTCGATTAGGATCATTTAGAACAATAATAATTCATAATAGAAACATTCCATTGATCTTATAACATTTTATATATTCAAAATGATTATGTTTTATGATTAATAAAATTATAAAGTAAAATATTTATTTCGATTAATATCATTTGTATGAAATAATTCGAATATCCTTCGAAGATCTCAATGATTTCTTATTATTTTTTTTTTTTTCTTTCTTTCTTTCTTTCTTTCATTCATCGAAAAAAAAATATTTACGATATTTATCGAGTACGATTATTATCGTTAAAGAGAAATGAATTTTATGAGAGAATCTTTTTATTATTATTATTATTATTATTATTATTATTATTATTATTATTATTATTTAAAATCAAATTTATCTATTACCTAGCGAAAAGTTTTTCTTGAATTAAAAATTAATAAATTTCTCTTCCTTTAATTTTTTTAGATAACTTAGATAAATAGATAGATAGAGAAAGAGAGAGAGAGAAAGAGAGAGAGAGATAGAGAGAGAGAGAGAGAAAATAAAAAGAATAAAGAGAGTTATAATCACAAATGATTGGATTAATAGTCTTCGATTTACCGGTCACGCATGAAAGTAAGTGCCAAGGTGAAAGATGCATGTATGCATAATGACAGTGAAAGGATTAGATTCATTCGTGTATTAAAGTTGGTACCACTGATCATTCAGCGAAACTAACTCTATTACATGCGTTCAATAAAAGATTTATATATGTGTATGCGTGTGTGTGTATTAATATGTATGTAGGTATATACATATGTATATATAGAGAGAAAAGAGGATGAGGAAGAAAAATAAGAAGAAGGAAAAAAGGAAGAAGGAAGAAGAAGAAGAAAAAGAAGGATGAGATGATAACATAAGGAAACTTGATGAGAGTACTTTGACGATTTGTATAAATCGTCGAGCAATAAATTAAACTTGGCGAAAATATATCCTAGTCGATTGAAGCATGAGTTTAGATTAATCGTACAATCTATTTGTCATCTTTCTTCTTATTATTATTATTATTATTTTTTTTTTTTCCTTTCTTCCAATTTTTTTCTTCGTTATTGTTATCGTTGTCGTTGATAATGATGGCAGAGTTATTTATTGTCATGATTGTTGTAACAATTCAGTATGATAATCTTGAAGATGTTCAGGTTGATACAACGTTGGTATTAGTATTGCCACAATTTTCTACTGTTAAGATCTTTGGCTTGTTCGCTATCAGTGTATTTGTCTCATCTGGACAGACCGTGATTCTAATGAAAAAAAGATAATTATTACGATGATATATATATATATATATATATATATATATATATATATATATATATATATATAGTACTTAATTATAAATTAATTACTATTTTTATGTGCGTTTATAGCATTAACAAATATTACAATAAATCTTATATAATTAATTTTATATAAAATAATTGAGTAAATAGAATAACTTAGGATAGTTTGTTTTTCTTTTTCTTTCCTACTTTTTTCCTCAACGTTTAATTTAATAATATAACCTTATTAAAAATTATTATTGAAAAGAAAAAAGTTAAGATTGAAAATAAACTTTAAAATAAATCAATATGAAATATTATTGTTTAGTAATAATAGAAATGATGATATGTCGTTTGAATAGATTTAAAAAATTGTATGAACAAAGTAAAATATCGATAGGATCTATAGGATCGTTAGGATTGATTATTACAAAAAAAAAAAAAAAAAAAAAGAAAGAAAAAGAAAAAAAAAGAAAATTATCAAGTAGTACATACCCATGATTAAATTCAAGATTATCGACTGTCAATGAATCGATATAAGCACGTGGTGTATGAAGAAATCTCCATGTTAAAGGATTGAACATAGAAGTCTGATATTCCCAAGTGATTTCAACAGATTCTGGTTTACCTATTACATCGCCAGGTAATACAATTTTGTGTACACTACCAGGCTCATAATATTTCGAATTAGGACTGAGTTTCATCTTCTCTGTTTGTTTTCCATTAGCACTGATAACTCTAATGAAAAACATGCCCACTTCCCCGCCATAACTTAAACTCTCGTTCGTTTTCGAAATATTTATTGTTACGCGATAATGCGCCTCTGAAAAATATTAGGAAAATATCCATTACTCATAACGAGAGATCCGTGATAGTTCATTAATTAATTAACAGATACATTTCGTGCAATTAAGAAACGTTACCTAAGAATGATTGTCGAGAATTATTTCTTTTTTCGTTTCTTTTTTTTACATTTTAAACTTTTTTTTACATTATTTCGTAAGATCGTACATCAAGTTAAAATCGAAAAATTAGCCTGAAAAATTTCGAAAGGCTAATCGATATAAAAAAAAAAAAAAAAAAATTAAAAAAAGAATAAGAAAAAAAAGGAACGAAGTCACTTAAGAACTTTTGCCACATCCTGTATCATAGAAAGAGAGAAAGAGAAAGAGAGAGAATTGATATAATAAATCTCGATATAATAAAGGATTTTAAAATATTCTGTTAAATATTTTAATCTCAAATAAGCGACATTTTAGAGAAAACACATTGGCCTTTTTTTTTTTCAATCGAAAATTTCAAAATAATTAGTAGGTTATACGTGTGATAGAAATTACTAACTACAAAATGGTTTGTCCGAGCCTGTCATTAAGAAAACAGAAGCATGATAATTCCCAGGTTGTGAGTCCAGACCAAATCTAGGACAATATTGATCGACGCAATCGAAGCAACTACCCTCTTGAAATTTATCCCAAGACGTACAGGGAACCGCTATGAATGGACAATTGGTGTTGATACTCTCGATGAAATATTCGTAACTTCGAATATGATTGCATCCTAAGAACCTCTTGATACCTTAGAAGAAATAAAAAAAAAAAAAAAAAACAACATTAATAATTACTATTTATTATAATTTATAGGAAAAAAGAAAAGAAGAAAAAAAGGAACACAAAAGAAGAGAAATAACAATAACGTATTAGATAAAAGAAATTAAATCGAACAAATTTTAAATTAAATAAATTTAATTATTTTCTGTTTTCCAAAAAAAAGAATGCAAAAAGACATTGCAAAAAAAAAAAGAATTTTTCAAAATTTCTTAAACATCTTGTACAAATAAAAGAAAGAGAAATCGTGCGCGCGCGAGAGAGAGATAAAAAATAAATAAATTACAAATATATAACGACAAATATAAAAGATATTGTACATTCAATATATTCTTTTTGTAACAACCTGAAATTTTCTTTACTCTCTCTTTCCTCTTTTTTTTTTTTCTTTTTTCCTTTAAAAAAAAGTAAGAATATCACGAGAATTATTAAAAAGAATATTATGTGACACCATGTATATGGATATTAATCAATTGAGAAATATGACTAACCACGAAAGAAACTACCACGTTCCAAGGTGATCGAATTGAGTACACCCTCGTTGCAACCAGGCTGATTGCGACCACCATTTGGATAGAAATCTATATGGCCAACAGGTTGAGTAATACCAAGGCCACCGCTGATAAATGGATTACAATCGGTGTGAATTGCTGTCACGAACATTGCGTCGGTTGGATCGAGTCGTACCATAGGCGAGGTATTGCTGAAGTGTGGCTCTGCTGGATCGAGACCTTAATAGCAAAGTAAGACGAACAATAATTATTAGCAACGTATACATATATATGTATGTATGTGTCATTATGAATTTGGATATGTGTAAGTATAAAAGTACGCGGGATTATTTGCGTTAATGGAATGTAAAAAAAAAAAAAAAAAAACAAAATAGAAAAAAAAGAAAGAAAAAAAAAGTGAAAAGAATAGAAAAAGTAAAAAAAAAAAGGAAAGAAACTCGACAAGTTCGCCATTTAAAAAAGTTCTTTTGTTCTTCCGTTTGGTTAATAATCGTGTTGTTTATTATAATAAAAATAACAATAATTTGCATTTTATATAAACGATCTAAGATAATTAATTATTAATTGGAATTTTTGTTTTTCTCTTTTTCTTTCTTTTTCTCTTTCTCTGTCTGTCTCTCTCTCTCTCTCTCTCTCTCTCTCTCTCTCTCTCTCTCTCTCTCTCTCTCTCTCTATCTCTCTCTTTTTTTTCCAACTTTCTCTCAGAAAACATTATCTTAGGTTTGCGCTTTGATTTATGAACAAAATGTCGTTAGTATTATTGCAATTTTTTGCTCTTTTTCTTTTTCTTTTTTCTTTTTTCTTTCTTCTTCCTTTCTTTTTTTTTTCTTTGTCGACTAAGAGAATATATTTAAGTAAGAGTTACAGGATAGTTTTGTGCGCGTGTTTCGTCGTAACATCGTCATATATGGACTAACGAAATGCTTTATTACATCTGACATTACGTAAAGAAGGAAGTGTGATCTTTTTCGTGTACGTGTAAAATTAATTTCGCACATGCTTTACATGCTTTGTTAACGAAAGATAGACGATTTTTTTCTTTTTTATAATAACAGGATAGGAAAAAGAAAGAAAGCATAATGAAACGTACACACACACACACACACACACATATATATATATATATATATATACTTTTTGTTATAAACGAACCATACGATCATTAAAACAATTAAAATATATTTTATATTCATTTTTATATTTATCCATTTAGAAGTAAATAAATATATTTGTTTATCAATTAATTATAACAATAAACAATTTAATATTTCCATTTTTCTTTTTTGTCTTTTTGCAATTCATCGATATTAAGGAAAAAAAAAAAAAGAGAAATAAAAGAAGTGACGAATTAACAAGAAAAAAAAAAAAAATAAAAAAATAAAAAAGAAGAAAATAAAATGGAATAATTGTTAAAAGAGGGAAAGAAAAAAAAGAAAAAAAAAAACAAAAAAGAAAAGAAAAAAGAAGAAAAAATAAAAGATAAAAGATAGATCAATGGTCCCTTCGTTCAGGATAGAAGAATTCGTAAAGGGACACGATAACTTCAAGCACGTCCTACTATCCTGATATTTCCCAATGGGATCGATAGCTTACGTAATAATAATAAAGCTGGATAATTTTTTCTTTGTTACCGATGTATGTCCATAATATCGATCGATCTGTTTTGTTGTTACCGCAAAGGGAAAAAAAAAAGGAAGGAAAAAAAGAAAAATAAAGATTGAAGATTCCATTTACTTTCTTTTTTCTTTGAAATAAATATATATATATATATATATATATATTTATATATATATATATAGTTTCTCTATTCGGAGAACAAAAAGCATGCATAACCTCTTTACGACTTTAGATTTGTATGTGCATAATTTTTTTTTGTGCGATTACGCAAATGAAAGATATTTTTCTTTTGCCATCCTTTTTTCTTATATGTGTGTGTATGTGTATATATATATATATATATATATATATATATATATATATATTTATATATATATATATAAATATGTAAACGCATGTATAATACTTTTAGAACATACGTACATACGTACGTAAATTCCAAAGAGTGAGATAGAGATTGAGATATAGAGAGAGAGAGAGAGAGAGAGAGAGAGAAAGAAAGAAATCGTTAAATGTTTTTAACTTTTATTTATCTTCGTATTCACATAGGATTTTAAACGATTTCTTTGGAATAACTCGAATGACCTTTTGACTCGAGAAAGAAAGAGAGAGAGAGAGAGAGAGAGAGAGAGAAAGAGAGAGACAGAGTGATTAGCTTTCTATCGTTTATTATATGTTCTAAAAATGAATGGAAGAAGACGATAGATATGAATATAAAAAGGGAGAAAGAGAGAAAAGAAAGAAAAGAGAGCGGACAGAAGAAAACGTCAGTGAGAGAGGTAAAAGCAGGTCGTTCGAAGGTTTTCTTCCTTCATAGCTGTTACCCTGATCGGTTGGGATTCGATCGGCCATCTTCGTATGTCTCCGGAGTGTCGACAGTACCACGTGTCTGCGAAGAGATGAAGGATAGGAGTTCGGGATTGTTCGGGTTACGCACGAATGAATGAACGAACGAACGAACGTACGAACGAAAGAACGAAGTACGATGATCGTGAGCGTAGTAACGACGAAGTCGTTGACTTTGAAAAAAGGGGAAGGGGAGAAGAAATCCGCGTCAAATATGACGAGAAATAACGAAAGTAGAGGATAAATAGAAATATTACTTTTTTCTTTTTTCTTTTTTATTATTTTCTTTTTTCGTTTTCTTCTTCCCTTTTCTCTCTTTTCCTTTTTGCGGTCAAATTCAAATTTCCCGCTTTTTTTTTCTAACCTGTAATCCTTCCCAAAATGTGACGATAACGTAGCCTTAATGTATAACCAATGTAACCAGCTGTATGCGCTCCAAGACTGTGTCCAATAATGTGCATCTTCGTTGGTAAAATTTTACCTATATTTATTAATTGCGCCGCCAATCGAGCTGTCATTGCACCGACCAATCTCGTATTGGCTACTGCTTGTGTATATGGCGGACCTGCTCCACCTATCCAATTTACGATTAAAATGTTGCAATCTTCTCGCAATAATAATTCATTCAGTGTTCTCTAAAAGATTATTCGATTATAATTATTAATTAATTCAAATTAATTAAGAAAGATGAAAAGAAAGAAAAAATTTTCGAAAGTAGAAAATTATTTTATCGACACGATCGTGACTTCTCTCTTTTTCTTGTTTTTCTTTTTTTTTTCTTTT
>NC_062200.1:2092052-2124552 GCF_912470025.1 Vespa velutina | reverse complement strand
ACTGATGATGATGATGGTAGTGATACTTTTGATGTTGATACTGGTGTGTGCATGTGTGTGTTTGGTGGTGCTGATGTTGGTGCTGCTGGTATTGGTGGTACTGTTACTGTCACTGTCTTTGTTCAGCAGCTTTAAAAGGCCTATAAGACCCTTGAAAGACTCCTTGCGTTCTTTGTTAGCCTGTTACACTGCCCTATCCAGTCCCCATTCATTTACATGCGTGTCCATGCAAACCCGACCTTGAAGTACTGCGAACTGCTCTATCGAGATACGTTGTGTGTATCACATATACATATATACCAATATACCCAGATACGTTGAGATCATTTAAATGGACATTAAAGATTGACGGACAAAGGGAATTTGGTATGATTATTCGTTGATAAATAATATTTGTTTGGTACAAAATGATAATGTAAAGAAAAAAAAAAAGAAAAAGAAAAAAAGAAGAAGAAAAGAGAAGAAAAGAAAGATAAGTAAATAAAAACAAAACAAAACAGAACAAGAAAAAAAATTATACTTAACCAGGCCGAACTTTGACACAGTAAACAAATATTATACTTCGATGATTGGGTACAACATAACTCGATTTAATCGGAACATAAACGATGCGTCAGAGATGATTCCAAAGAACGTTTTATGATAATTATTTATTTATACTCTTACATAATTAAACAAGGAATACTATTATGATTAGCTGATATATTTTTCTTCAAACAATGTCCGGCTTAATTAACTTTTGCTTGTTATTTATTTATACATTATGCTGATTATTTTTCTTTTGATAATGTTCATCCATTTTTTTTTCTTTTTCGTTACTAAAAAGCATTAATTGTATTTAGTAATTTATAATATTAATCAAAGAAAGAGAGAGAGAGAGAGAGAGAGAGAGAGATTTATCATCAGTAAAATTATTCTTTTAGTGTTGATAATCGATGGAATGTTTTCAAAAGGTCTGGAATATTTTAAAAATTGTAAATTTTTCGTTAACATAAGCCAGTTGATTACGAATGTTTGTGTGATTTAAGTAAAAAGAAAAAAATTGAAAAAAGAAAAAAAAAACATAATAAAAAACAAAATTAATCCATTGCGCGTATTTTGCAATAATATACATACACATATACATACACATATTATAAATATATATATGTATTCGTATAATATTAAATTTAACCATCGTAAGAATTAGGGTAATAAGCTGATTCTAAAAAAAGAAAAAGAAAAAAAGAAAAAGAAAAAAGTTTTATACTCTTGAATCACTTTTATGATTTAACGATTCAATTATGATAAATCGTTTCTATGGTAAATCATCTTTTGTATTCGAAGTTTCTTTCGAAGAATCTTGGAAGGGCTTGTGTTAAAGTCTAACCAATCCTTTCTTCATGGTTTCCTAGTAAAAGTGCGTAGGCGTATGCCCTTTAGGGAGTAACAGACCCAGGACACCCATAAAAGGGCTGCCACGTTCTTCGAAGACCCCTTACCATGGAATTTCGGCGTTGCTTCATCTCAACGTTTTCATGGGTTCCTGTTGCTTACATTTATCTTTAAATCAGTACCGAGCAATCTGCTAAGATCCGAACCCTTTCCACCCTCTCCTAACCCTATTCGATATATTACCTTATTCGATGACTCTAACACGAAACGCGAGATTTTATTTTTTTTTTACCAATCTCTAAGCACTTTGAATATATTTATCCCTTTTTTTCTTTGTTTGTTTGTTGTTATTTTGTTCTGTTTTGTTTGCTTGTTGCACAGGACAGACAAACAGGAATCAGGATAGTATCATTTTGGTGGTCTTTGAAATTTGGTGGGTATGTTTGCTTGCTTGCTTGCTTGCTTGCTTCCTTGCTTGCTTGCTTGCTTGCTCGTTCGCTTACTCGCTTGCAAAAGGGATGTTTTTAAAAATTAGGATAAAATATTATCTCAAGTAAAATTCTAAAATGAAGTTGTCCTGGGATTAAAAAAAAAAATAAATAAATTAATAAAATGTATTATTTCAAAGAGAATAATTTGTAAAATATATGAATATATGTAGAATAGAATTGTTCCTGTATTGTAATTGTTGACTTTGATCTTGCAAATTTCCATTGTTTCCTTTGAATTTCTTCTTTCTTTATCTTGTTCTTTTATTTTTTCATTTCGTTTCGTTTCGTCTCATTGACAAATAGGAACCAGGGTAGTATGATAGTCTTCGAAATTTTGTGGATATTTTTGCTTTCTTGTTTGCTCGCGCGCTTTCTTAAAGGGATGATTTTACAAATAACGATATAAGATAAATAATAATTATACATATAATATATTATAATAATACATAGGAAATAATTCTTATATATTCGATAATACATATAAATCACAATATATTTATTTCATTATTTATTTATATTTTTTTCTTCATTCATTCTTTCTTTCTTTCTTTCTATCTTTTTTTTTCTTTCCTTCATTCTTTTTTCTATTATTTAAGTTACGCTAAAAATATTCAAGTGATCAGAATTAATATCATGGATTATAGAGTGAGTCAGAAAATTAGTCATTCTTCATTCGATTTCAGTATGTTGATCGTGGATGAAAAAGAGAATATAGAAAGCATGAAATACGGAAGAGACACAAAGTAAGTACTTACTAACTTATTTATCTATTTATAATTGATCCGTTTCTTTATCTTTCTTCTTAAATCCTTATTCTTTCTTTCTCTCTCCTATAGTCTTCTCTTTCTTCCTGCCCTTTAATTCCCATCCCTTCTTACTGTCACCCTTCTTCAGTCACTCTTTTTTTCTTCTTTAGTCTCTCTCTCTCTCTCTCTCTCTCTCTTTTTCTCTCCTTTAGTTCTCTCTCTTTCTTCTTTAATTTTTCTTTATCTCTTTCTCCCTCTCTATCTATCTCTCTCTTTCTTCTTTAGTCTCTCTCTATCTCACTCTCCTATCTATCTATATCTATCTCTTTCTTTCTCTCTCTTCTTTAATCTCTCTCTCTCTCTATCTCCTGTAGTTCCCTATTCCTTTCTCTTTCTATTCTTTAATTCCCTCTTTCTCTTTTTCTCTCTTCTTTAATCTCTCTCTCTCTCTCTCTCTCTCTCTCTCTCTCTCTCTATCTCTCTATCTCCTGTAGTTCTCTATTCCTTTCTCTTTCACTCTCTTTCTCTATCTCTTTCACACTTTCTACGTGCACGCGTGACGTATCCAATTCGTCGCTAAAAGGCTGAAGAAAGATAAATCGCGCAGATGTCAACGGTATTAGGACAGCATGATAGAGAAGGAACGTCGCTGCGCACCATAGCACACCTCACGAATTTTAAAGGCGGAGACCTATCTCGACGGGGTGGGGTTAGCAACAGCTTTGTACTAGGGGCTCGAGGGTGGGAGGTCGGAGTTACAGATGGGGATGGAATGTTGAAGAGCGATGGTGGAAAGTTTTCGAAATAGAAACGGTGAAGAACATTATAAAAATGAACAAGCGTAATTAGTTTTAATTAACGATTATCGATGATAAATTTCATTCAATTTATCGTTCATTATTCGATTTACTAATTAGTAGTAAAAATTATTATTATTATTATTATTATTATTATTATTATTATTATTATTATTATTATTATTATTATTATTATTATTACTATTATTATTATTATTATTATTATTAATTCGTGAAAAATCTTTAGTGAATGCGCCTGTGTGTTTCTGATTATAAAATTAGAAACCTTTGTATCGAACATATCGAAAGAAAATTATTATAGATGAAAAATAATAACCAATCGATTTTATAAAAAATTATTAATAAAAATTACTATAAAATCTTTGATCTTTGGGTATTGTAATTAATTAAAAATATCTCATTACGAATTTTCGTCGAATACGATATGAAACTTTGTCCAATTGTTCTTTATCGTATGATCAGGAATGTTTAAATTTTTGTTATACTTAAGAAAATAATATTTATTGTAAAGCGTGCTACGATAATTTCGAAAGAGAAACAGAGAAAGAGAGAAAGCAATAAAAGGAAATTGTGAAATTGGTTATATCAAACCTACATCGAATTTTAATAGCGATTAATGATCCACGATCTATCTGAATTACGTTTGGGGGTTGTTGCATGTTCTATGTCCCATGTTCCATGTTCTATATTCCGTACTTTGTGTTTCGCGTTCCGTGTTCCGTTTTGTATGTTCCGATAACATGACAGTAACATGCTTTCCACGGAACCGATAACACAGTTTCGAAATACATCTTCTATATTAATTATCAGATACCTTGTATATATTAGTACTAATCGATTATGTAGTCTCATCAATTTATGGAAAGGAAATATAATTAATCGTTGACACTGTTAACCTATAAAGAAGAAAATATTTTATTCCAAGAAATCCATGACCTTATTGATCCATATAAATTCTTAAGAAAAAGAAAAAGTATCGACTTATCGGCTTGAATAAATCAATCGAAAAATTAATATCTCCTTGACTTAAAATAAAATTCTTGAGGGGATGGGTGGGTGGATGGGGTTAGGAAAAGGAAGGAAGTATCGACAAACTGATCTTAATAAAAATTCACGAGGATGGAAAAAGTATTGACTAATTGATCCAATTAAAAATTCCTCATGAAAGTGTATCGAACCGTAGAGTTGATTAAATTTCTTCGAGAGAAATGTATCGAACGATTGAACGTAAATAAAATTTCTGTGATGACGGGAAAGAAGAGGAGAACGAGGAGGGTGGGGGAAGTATCGACTTACTGACCCAAATAAATTCTTGGATGAAGAATTTATTGACCTACTGACTTATATAATTTCTTGGATATACTCGTTCGCATATCGAACGAAATGTTATAATCATTTGCGTATCTATATATACTCATTAATATTAATACTACGATAAAATTCGTAGAAATACATGAAGAACCGCTTTGGACAACTCGAAATGGGGGTAGAAAAAGAAAAGAGAATAAAAAAAAACAAAAAAAAAAAAAAATAGAAAGAAAGAAAGAAAAAAATCTCACGGTTATGTACGTACCGTCTGTACGTTATTCTTTCTTTGTTCTGTACAAGGAGACACAAAATTTTATTAAAGGAAACATCATTGTTATATTTCTTCAAAAAAGATCAATGAATTTTATACTTAGCGAAAGAAATTTATTCCACATAAAGAACCGCGGAGAAGTGAAACGAAGGTTACGCTTTTTTAAACGATTTCTTTTTTCCTCTTTCTTTTTCTATCCTCTATATTCATTTATTTTTTATAATAATTATTATTTATTATTTATTTACTTATTTATTTATTATTATTAATTTTAATGTCGTCGAATAATTTATATTTTGTCGAAATTATTCACCGGAAGGGATGAAACGCATTTCGAGTTTTTACATTTAATTATTGTTATAATAATGATGATAATAAGGATTAAATCGATAATGTAATATATATATATATATATATATATATATATATATATATATATATATTTACATATAATAATAATAATAACAATAATCGGTAAATATCAATTAATAGTATCAAAAAATATAATTTTTTATATCCAAAAAATTGTTACATATATTATAAATAATAATAAAAAATAAACGAAAAAGGAATAAAAAAAAGAAATCCAAATAAAATTACTAAAACAAATGTTATTCTCCCTCTCTCTTTCTCTCTCTCTCTCTCTCTCATACACACACTTTTTCTCTTTTCTCTCTCTTTCTCTCTCGTGAATAATATCGCAGTGTTCGCAGTTCAGCGAGGCTGTTAGATGTATCAGGTTTTCATAAGCGAGAAATAATTTGCAGAAACTTGATGCAAGGAGTGAATGATAGTAGTGGAGTTAGGCGTTTAAAAGGAGAACAAGAATCAAAGAAGAAAAAGAGGAAAAAAAAATGAGAAGAAGAAGACGTAGAAGAAGAAGAGCTTAAAGAAGGGAAACAAACAAATAAGAATTAATTCATTTTTTTTTCGTTTTTTTTTTTTTCTGTCAGAAGGATTATCTCCTTCTTCTTATGCTTCTCTTTTTCTTCTTTTTTTTTACCTTCTTCTTTCTTTTCCCGAACGTCGTCCTAACCTAACTTTTCTTCTTTATTTTACTTCTCGAATATACGTATATATATATATATATATATATATATACACGTATCTATCTACACAGAAATATGTTTAAGCCGAAGTATCAATAAAGATATCAGACAAATACGAATAAAAAGATATAAAAAAAAATATATATATGTATATATACATATATATATATAAAAGAGAGAGAGAGAGAGAGAGTGCAATAAAATAAAAAATATAATAATATATTTCTTAAGATGTTTCGAAAAGGATGAAGATAATGAACGGACTTCTCCTCGTCACAGGATAATATGAATAACGAGAAATCGACCAACGATTTTTCAAATATACACACAACACATATAAAACATCTACATATACTATTTACGTGAAAGAAAGAATGGAGGAAAGAAGGAGAGAAAAATAACGAAACGTTTCAACAGAAGGGAACAAAAGAGTACGGGAATATCCTAACAGGATAACATCCGGGAAAGGACTGTCATTATGGGTGTGTCCAATCAAAGGATCGATACGTACCGAACCAATCAGATCATTCGTTTTATCTGACGACTTTATAAAGGAATTATTATCGCGTCTAATATTTAAATACGATTTATAAGTTAGATAAATAAATAAGTAAATAAGTAAATTAATAAATACTTATTTAAAAATAATTCTTCCTATTAATCCTAATCCACGAATTTAATAGTATCTTAATGAAATAAAAAAAAAAAAATTCTTTCTTAAGATGACAGCAAATAATAATAATAGTTAATAACAATAATAACAACAACAGTAATGATAATAATAAATGATATAAATGCAAATTGATATGACGTACAATAACATTATTTATTATTAATATCTCGATTAGTGTCGATTTACTATTATTTAATATGGATTAGAAAAAGATATAATCCTAACCTCTTTGTGTAAGTAATTTCATACAAAAGGAAGGCGATGACAATGATCAGGGAGTCATGATGTTAAAGAATTTCATGAAAGTGCAATTTACTTTGAAAGCTTTGATACTCTTATGTGTTTCTTAGTACTCATATATTTCCCTGCGTTCTCTCTCTCTCTCTCTCTCTCTATCTTTCTCTTTTTCACTCGTTCCCTCTCTTTCTTCTTCTTTCTCTTTCCTTTTCTATTTCTCAGCATGACGTAATTATATGAACGAAACAGGTTATGTCATATGTGTATATAATATAAAAACACATACATATATACATACGTAGATTATGTCTTGTACTATATTTAATATATATTATTTATTATTTATTCTCTCGTTTTTCTCTCTTATTTCAAATAATATATCACTGAAATAGTAGACGAAGTACAGACGAACAAAGAGAGAATGAGAAAGGGTTAGGAAGAACCAACGAAACATTCATAGAAACTTGAACAGGTTTGTAGAAGGTCGAAGAGGTCAATCGGCATATTTAGCTTTCTCCCCTTTGACGATTGACGATTGTCGACTGTCGACTGTCGAGAAGAGTTCTTTTAATTTAAAGAGTTTCATTCCAGTTCTGACATTTGAACGTATCAAATGAATTTTATTCTTTCTGGTTCTATCTTTCTTTCTTCTTCATTAGTTTCTTTCCGATTTTTCTCTATGAAAAAGTCAACTTTGTTTATTTAATAAAAGTGATATTAGTGTATATATATATATATATATATATATATATATATATATACATATATGTACGTATATATACTTATTCTTCTTTATACTACATTATAATATGGAAAGATATAAAGTTATATGATGTTTGATTCATAAATTGTAACAAGGGATTTAATTTACCAGACTTTTTTCTCTCTTTCATTTAACTTAATAATATTGCTATTACATATTATATATATGCATTGTACAATTTATATACCTTAAATATGTTTTTTTGGACAAATTCTAACCTATAACAAAAATTTCACCACTTACATTTACTTTTATATATATATATATATACATATATAAACATGTGTGTGTGTGTGTGTGTGTGTGTGTATGTATATAGTATGTAATTTGATAAAACTGTTTTCTATGATTCTGAATCCATTGAATATAATCTATATATATATATATACACATACATATTCAGATACACCTGCACTGCCCTACACACACATCACACACATATCACACACATCATACACACACAGAGTAAAAGAGTAAGAGACAATATCTACCACCTAACGAGCTATGCGACCCTAGGATCTCCCACGAATTTCCTTTGTTCGTTGGATTATCGTCGTGGCTTATTATCATTCTGCCATTACAACCCTAATGGAATATCTACGTAAGTACTACGTTCGTCATTATCCCAACTGTTCCCTTTCAACGTGAAAACTCTGTTTAAATAAAACGAACGAACGAAAGAGTATTATCGTTATGATAAACGAGAATTCAAAATAATAAAAGTTAAACTCCAATGAGTAATATTTAAACGATCGATACAAACAGAATAAATAATAAATTCCATTAGAAATTAATCGTGCTATTGATCTCAGGCGTAAGACAATGTGATAAATTTAAACAAAATTCATTGAAATATTTTCATCGACTACCATCGTATTTTATCATAATAAAGAAGAGAAAAATATATTCGTTTCTTTTTTTTTTTTTTTCTCTTAACAAACAAATATATTATTCATTAAATAATAAATTGATAAATCCTTTGAGTGATGAACGCAAACGTGACGTATCTACGTAACATACTATGACAATAATAAATTTAAACAATTATTTGACCTTATTATTAACCTATAAAAATAAAAGAAAAAAAAATATATATATATATATGCCCTTTTTATAAATAAAAGTATTATCGTTCAACAATAAAAAGAATTGCTATTTCGATGTGTGACAGATGGATGTAGAAAGATGAAAAGGGTGAGTGGACAACATTGATTCGTTCAATACTCCTTTCCCTCTCATACCATCGTTTCATTTCGGTCTTACAACATAGGAAAAAAAGCGCTTCCAATTTTTTTCGACACCAGGCTGTCATGGCAGCAAACAGATATACGTATATTAATAGGAATCTTGTGAGTTCGATCACAAGTGGTCCACCAATCGTGTTAAACTTCACACTTGGGCTTTCCAATCAATCGACTGTTTCCGGCTTTATCAGAGTAGCATGAGTTGAGCGGGAAAACCGAACTTTTCTATCGTTTCCCACACTCCGAAACGCGCTTTCTCTCTCTCTCTCTCTCTCTCTCTTTCTCATTCTCACATACAGACACACATACACGGACGCGTTCTCCCCATTGAGCGTGGGCGGGATTCGTCAGGTCGAAAACAGGCAAGTGCGATGCATCGCTCCTGATAACAGCCGACCGATCGAAGACTTTTTCAATCGTTCGAGAAAAGAAATTCAACTTTTCTTCTAACTTCTTCGAGAACAAATGAGAAAATACGAACTTATCTTTCGTCTATTTGTAAAACTAATTTCAACGATATTCTCTTAACTTCGTTCGTACGTACATTTTTATTTCAACGATATAAGCTTACGTACATATATATATATATATATATATATATATATATATATATATATATACATATATATATATACATATATATATATACGTCTGTATATGTATATATGCGTTTATAGTGTGTATGTATATGTATATATATATATATGTATAGATATATGATCGATAGATATGTAGATTGCAACGAAGAGGTTAGAAGTTCACATATGGTTGGTATTTCGATGTTAAGGGCAGAAGGAAAGGGTTAGTCGTTCAAGTGCTTCAAGCCACACATCGTGAAAGGGATGACATAACCTTGTAGAAGGTCTTCTAATATCTTGTAGGGTCGACGTCCCCTAAAAAGCTTTA
Source organism: Vespa velutina (assembly GCF_912470025.1). Lineage (NCBI taxonomy): Eukaryota > Metazoa > Arthropoda > Insecta > Hymenoptera > Vespidae > Vespa > Vespa velutina. The sequence continues at coordinate 2,114,672 of NC_062200.1, read as the reverse complement.
TTCTCATCGTCCGTCTCTCTCTCTCTCTCACTCTCTCTCTCTCTCTCTTCCCCACTTTCTCTCTTTTCCTCTCTTTCTCTCTTTCTGTCTCTCTTTCTCTCTTTTCCTCTCTCTCTCTCTCTCTCTCTCCCTTATTATTATACATTTCGATTACGTTGGTTGCGATTGGTCGGTGACTCTAATGGCTACCTGTAGCCGCCATTTTTAACGAGAAGTGACAATTTCAAAATAGAGACTGAGTATTTACTTATTTATTTTTTATATTATATATATATATATATATATATATATATATATATATATATATAAAGCTTCTGAACTAGCTTTCTGAGAATTTATTTTTTTCTACGAATTCTACTTGTAATTTTGTTAGAAAGAAAAGGACTGAATTATGTGTGTGTGTGTGTGTGTGTGTGTATGTATATTTCTATATGCATGTAGATTTTTTAAATTATTTTCATTATCATTAATATTATATGTTATAATATATTATATTTTATATATTCTAACATTATATTAATTATATATCATAGTAAATATATATATATATATATAAAGTATAATTAAATATATATACAATAAATAAATAAAATAATAATTTTAATAATATCTCATCTTTATATATGCAACTTTGAAATAAAAAAGTTTAACCCTTCGATATTATTATTCAATATTACGTTATAAATAATAATTAATCGCGTTGCAAAAAAAAAAGAATTTCCTCTGCTTCGTAAGAGGGAAATTCTTATGGGAAAAAAAAAAAAAAAAAAAAACGAATGAAAAGACAAAAAAGAAAAAAGAAAAAAAAAGGAAAGAAAAGACAAAAAAATCAAGACGATCCCTAACTGACCTTGTGGAAACTCTGATTTACAATAAAAAAAATTGATCCTACGTGCTTAACGAATAATTAAATTTTAACGAGGTATTTAAATAAGCCAGATCGATGGTATCATAAAGCGAGCATGTAACAGGCAAGAATATCGACAAAGAAGGTTGGTCGTCGAGTTATCTGCAAGGATTAAAAAAAAAAAAAATAATAAAAAAGAAAAGAAAAACAAAAATTAACAAATAAATAAATAAAAATTAAAAGGTAAGAAAAACTCTGATCTACATACACATATACAATAACACACGTCGCACGTCGTGCGCGCACACGTGACACACACACACACACACACACGTACATACACGTATGTGTGCGTGTGTGTATATGTGTATATATATATATATATATACATGTATATAAATGATTACAAAAAATTCGAATAAATAAAAAGTAAAAGAAATAGAAATATATGTATATATACTTGGTAAGTAAGAAACTGGGTCGAGTCGATCGTTGAAATAATTGAAAGGGCTATCGGTAGTCTATTGGTTTGATCCCTCGATCACAGGCTAACAGGAAGTATCGAGTGGTTGCTTGAAATTTCACGTTGCCAGTTGTTAACTAGTGTTGGTAGAAATGATTGCAAATCTGAAATATATATAAATTTTTATTATTAATCCGTCGCCATAATTTCTTCTATACATTTTATTGAATAATTAAATATAAGATTAAAAAATATATATTAATACTTAAATTATTTAATTAAAACAATATATTTATATTTAATGAAACTTAATTATAATATATTTTTTATAAAATATATATGTCTATATATATATATACACATGATTATGAAAGATTCGATTAAACAAAAAATAAAAGAAACAAATGAACTTACGTAAACTGGATATATAAAATAAATAATAATAAATAATAATAATAATAGTAATAATAATAATAATAATAACAATAATAATAATAATAATAATAATAATAATAATAATAATAATAATAATATTAACATAACTTGTGCATTCTACATGCACAATTTCTGGCAACGAATGACAATTAATCAATGTGTCATCATTGTTTACATTTAATATAATAACAATATAATAATTATGTGATTAAGCGATCATAAATACGACAATAAATCAAAATGATTTTGACAGATCGTTGAGAGAGAAAAATGAAACAATTATTCGGATATTCAAAGATTCAAGCGATAATAAAAGTCTTTAAAAGAAAGTCAATTAATTAGTATACTTTCTCTCTTTTTCCCACCTTCATTATTTTATTTTTTCTCTTTCTCTTTCTCTTTTCTTTTTTCTCTTTTATTCTTGAACAATGACGACATTCATTTAGTATTTCTTTGGTTTCGATGATAATAAAAATTCGAAAAAGAGAAAAAGAAAGCCAATTCATGTCTCTCTCTCTCTCTTTCTCTCGCTTTATCCTTTCTCTTTTTATCTCTCTTTCTTTCTCTCCCTCTCTCTCTCTCTCTCTCTCTCTGTCTGTCTCTTTCGCACCCTCATTTCTATATTTCTCTCTCTCTCTCTCTTTCTCTGTCCCTCTTTCTCTTTCTTTCTGTTTTATTATCGAACGAGTTCCTGTTGCATTTAGTTGAGATGATCCCTGAAAGGGATCAAAGTGAGAACCCTTTGACAAGAATAATTTAATCCTGAGCCCGAGGGAAAGGGTTGAATAAAATATATTCACATATTCGAAGCAGGCAAGCATCCTCGACGAGAAAGCTTTTCTCTTCTCTCTCTCTCTCTCTCTCTCTCTCTCTCTCTCTCTCTCTCTCTCTCTCTCTCTCTCTCTCTCTCGCTTTCTCCCTCTCTCTCTCTCTCTGTCTCTCTCTTTTGTACTGTATCGTGAATTGGTAGTCGGTTGGTCTGCTTTAACAAGATGGCGGCATCGCTTTTATATTACCTGTTGATTCTATAGCCGATATCATGCTACTCTGATCGGAGTAAAACTCGTCGGAAGTTGTCGGTTCTTGTTCGGCTAGTCAAAAAAAGTAAAGGATAAATAAACAAATCTCTCTTTCTCTCTCTCTCTCTCTCTCTCTCTCTCTCTCTCTATATATATATATATATATATATATATATATGTATATTATAAATAAACAGATGGAATGAAGTTTATTATCATAGGAGTTGTAAACAATGTAAATATGAAATTGTATTTAAATTATTATGATTTAAGATATAATTTATGAAAATTATATATCAAATTTATTTATTACTATATGTGTGTGTGTATGTATGTATATATATATATATATATATATATATATATATATATATGTATATATACATACATACATATATAATAATAATATATAATAAGTTGAGTAAGAGAGAGAGTGAGAAAGGCTCAAATTTCTAAGGGTTGAAATGAAAGGATTTACCTCGTTGGGATTCCACCCACGCTTTTCTCACAGGGTAACATCCGATCAAAGAATTCTTATGATAATTTTCCTTATACGTACTGACATTAGAATTCTCATTGTCATTCTTTCCTTTTTCGATCATCGACCTCTTCAAATATCTATTTGATTAAAAGACATCAATTAATAAACAAATTTTAATTGGAATGAAATAATACATTGAAGGTTCATATTGGTTCTATGAAATTATTTTTTAAAATATTCAATTATTACTTAATTGTTGGAAATACATTTTTTTTTCTACGATCATCGACATCATCACACTTCCATATGTTAATTATTTTCATATATTATAAAAACAAATTTTAATTGAAATAAAGGATGAAATAAGAAAAAGGAAAAAGAAAAGAGACAAAGAAAAAACAAAGAGAAAGATATTAAATAATTTCATTCTATTAAAAAAATAATTATCAATTGTTAATTATAGTTAAATTGTTGTTTATAATAATGAAGAAATCAAATTAATCGTCCAATCTTATTACTTCAATTTCACTGTACTAATTTATTCTAAAAACATTGGAAAGCGGAAATATGATATAAGCGTCGAGGATGACAAAGGCAGTGATCGTGGCGATCATGATCGTGATAGTGATCGTGCTGGGAAACCGGAAGAGATTGTACGTTTAATATTAACCTCGGCCCGGAAGTGAATCACAATCCAGGAAGTCTCCCGGCGAAATCTCTCGAATGCTTGTTTTCTATAAAACGACGTAAAAAAATTAAGTTGCACGATATCATCTATACTATAGTAATATATACACATAAAACATAATAATTATAATAATATAATAATATAATAATTATAATAATGTAATTGTAAGAATATCATTTTCTTTTTTAATTTCTCATTTTCTATTAATAATTTTTTGAACAATTATGTATTATACATATATATATATATATATATATATATATATATATATATATATATGTATATGTATAATAAATATAAAAAAGAAATACTTGTTCTAACTTGATCATGCTTATTATTACTATATATATGTATTTATTTCTTACGCATAAGTCGAAGTAAAATTTAGCAAAGGCTTACTCAACGAACATACTCTGGAAACCTCCTCAACATCCATGTATGCCTGAACAATGTCACCTGCGATGTAATTAATATTCATACGTACGCATCATGCGTTGAATTGATATATTCTGATTATTATCTTTATTGTAATTTGATGATATTACTTCCTATACCTACATATGCATATATACATATATATATATATATATATATATATATATATATATATATATATATGCATATATAAGTAGTTACTATTCACAGATATATATTACATAGAATTCATAATACCTAGAAATTAAATTGTATAAACTGATCAATATAAGTTAACATTATTATGAGATATCAATAAAAATAAAAGTAAAAAATTTCAAGATTACGTCTCTCTATTTGCATACCTGCATATACATGGTGTTTAGATTCATGCAAATTATGATCTTAATACGTATTCATAATATTTCCAAATTTGGCATCTAAGAAAAATGTAATATTACATAAATATAATATTCGTGATGAGATATATCAATGTGATGTACAAAAAAAAAAAAAAAAAAAGAGAGAGAAATAAAAAATCGTGTTTGTGTGTGTCTCTTCTTTCTTTGTCTGAACAAGAGATAAAAAATGTTGATGGATGAAACCGTCTTTTAGTTGGATAGTAACAGGATATTATGATAAGAGAAAAGTCAACTGCCATTGCTTGGAAGCTGGACAAAAGTGGTAGGATAACATATGTTTGTTTATACATAGATCTTACCAAGAGTTACCAGGTGATTGTCTTTCGTTGACAATGATTCTAATAAAAAAGTTAAACAAAAAAAGAAAAGAAAAGAAAAGAAAAGAGAAAAAGAGAAGAGAGGATGTTTATCAAGATACGACATTACCAAAATGATGGACAATAAAGTAAAGTAAACAAGTAGACTAGGATGACATGGAGCTTTCAGAGGTGGTTCGTTCAGTTAACTCCAATGGGGGATCCTTTGAAGGGGGTGGTAACGTGGTTGAAAACTGACTTCGTTGGTTCGACCAAACAGCAGGGGATGTCTACCTCGAATAGACAGTATAAATCTAAAGGAGAAGAAGGAGTTCCGAGTAGGTTTAGGGTGGAGAATTCGTAATTGAAAGGGATGTTCCCTGTCGTTCCGTCAATTATTCCGCCATTTAATTCTACATTTCTATTCTAACATTATTTCTTTTCCTCCCTAACGATTCTTCTTCATTCCAAAAGAAAAAAAAAAAAAAAAAATACACGTTTCTAATCCTTTCGGTTCAATTTAATCCTAAAAAAAATTTTAAATATGTACATATATTAAATAATTTTAATGTAATTTTCATCGTAATTTTGTTACTATAAAAATTATGACATTGTATCTATTGTATTATGTATTCCTATTAAAAGATTATTATTATTACAATCATTTTATTTTTTTTCTTCGTTAATCAAAATCTCTTGCGATTGTTGTAGTGAATGAAAGAGCAAAAAAGAAAAGAAAAAAGCAAAGGAGAAACTTCTAATATTCCAAAAACAATATCTTGAAATATTCTAGAAAAAAAGTTAATAAATATATATATACATATATATATAATAAAGTATAAATCTAAATAAAAAATTTGAAAAAAGAATCTTCCTTAACAATACAATCAATGACAAAGCGAACAAATTATGGTATAACATTGTAATAAAATATCATTATAATATTCTCAATCATTCTGAACAATAAATATTAAGAAATAAAAAATATAGCAAAATTTCTATTCATCATATGTATATATAGATATCTTTATATACGTACACACATACACACACACAAATATATATACTAACAAACTGATTTACATGATATGACATAAATCCCTATATATACATACATACATACATATACATATATATATATATATATATATATATATATATATATATATATATATATATATATGTAAAGTTAGTGGAACGAGGACGAAACTATCCTCTGGGCGTTTCCATCCAACCCAGAGACTCGACTTTCTATTTCTCTTTCTCCCTCATTCTCTCTCTCGCTCTCTCTCTCTCTCTCTCTCTCTCTCTCTTTCTCTTTCTCGGTCAATCTTGGAAAAATCCAATAAGCCTCCAATCTAAGAATGATTTCTGAAGAAAATCCAACTTGTAAGAGCAAATGCAACAGTCCATTAAAATTGTAAATTAGAAATACATATACATATACATATGTATATGAACCTAAACCTTTTTCAAATTCGGCGACTGGACAGGCATAACGTTTCCGTACCGCCTCTTCAGCTTGGGGTTCCGCCCCGCGAGTTTGATGGCCTGCCCTCCGCGGGAGCCGCCCCCGCTCTTCGAATAGGATCACAGGAACTTCAAGGAATTCTATCGTTCTCTTTCTTGATTACTGTTATACGTGTTTATATATATACATATATATATGTATATATATATATATATATATGATAATTATTGCGAGCAAATGTATCCTTTTGTAACAATGACACAAATATACTCAGAATAATATAGTGTATACTTTTATAGATTAATATAAATATAAATATAAATATAAATATTGATATATGATTAATGTAAATATAAATATATGTATGTGTATATGTATGTACTTTTAATAAGATCTGAAGAAAATGAAGAAGATATTGGTCAACTCTTTCTTTCATTGATCAATCTTTAATTGAGGCATTAATGTATAAAAAGGTAACATGAGATTACATTACCATAATGTATTATCATAAGCTGTACCTAATTTTAGCTGGTTTTTGATATGACAAGTTAGAAGGGAGAGAACGATCACCAGCCAGGAATCTAGTCTCTCTCTCTCTCTCTTTCTCTTTCTCTCTTTCTCTTTCACCGTTTCTTTCACTCATTCATTCTATAACACCTTATAACAGTGATTAATATTATTTCAGAATGATCCATGGTCAGAACAAATTTATATTATTTCAAAACTATCTCATAGTAATTCTTTATAACAGAACTTAGAGTACCTGTGACAAATAAATATTAATCTTAGCATATAATAATACTATAACTTTTATATGATATTGTAAAAATATATTATTATAAAAATATACTAAATATATAATTTTTGCAAAATATTTAAATATATTTTATATAGTATATAATTAAAAAGAATATAAGTACCAACCTCTCTATACCTTTAGCCAATCTTTTATCTCTTTTCCTATTTACTTTTAATTATTAATAGTTATATATTATTCAATAGTTATCTATTCCGAAGCTCCTTGGGATATCTGTAAAAAGAAAAAAAAAAGTATATAAAAAATGAAAGAAAAAAAAAAGAAAAGAAAAAGAAAAATATATGAAAAATATATTAAAATTACAATCGACTAATAACATTTAACGCGATATCAAAAATGATAAGAATAAATGATAATAATAGACGAAAAAAAGGTCCTTTTATCTTTGACCGAATATCGTTTCTAATTTTTTCCAAATTCCGTACTACGTTAGGATTACTGTTGTAATCTTTAAATCGATTCATAATTATTCATCCCTTTAGATATCCTGCAGTAAATATAAAACGAACGAATAATTAATTAAAACGTTATATACAAAAATATTATATCGGTATACTGTAACGATTTTAATCGATAAATTTATCGTAAAATATCGATGGAAATAGAATCGGCGAATCATCTTTTTCTTTCTCTTTCCTTTATTTTCTTTCTCTCTTTTCATTCTTTTTTCTTTTTTTTTTTTTTCGTTCGTTTTTTCATCGAACGAAATTTGAACAGATAGAATGACAAAAATAGAACAAAAAAGAAAAAGAAAAAGAAAAAAAAAAGAAAACAAGAAAAATAAAAAAGAAAAATAAAGGAAGAAGAATTAAAAGAAACCACCACCCCCACCCTCAAAGAAAAAAAGAACAAAAAAAAAAAAAATAAAACCCCAATAATATATATCGATCGACTGTCCCTTGATTTTGTATATCCCTATAAATCCTACTCTAAGTAACTAAAGAATTATAGTATGACATTTGTATGAGGTTGTACCCTATATTGCTGTAGGCTGTGCCTACGAACGACGAAGGCTGTTTTTGGCATGCGTGGTGAAGCAAGAGGAGGATCAGAGATGAATCGCAAGTAGAAGGGAGAGAACAACCAAGCAGAAGTCTATCTCTCTCTCTCTCTCTCTCTCTCTCTGCTTCTCTTTCTCTCTTTCGCGCAACACTATAGCACGGTTAGGAATCAATGAAGGGGCTTTTGCAGCAGGAGCATGCGTCTGGGTTGCCGAATTCACAGGCACAATCTCTCTCTCTCTCTCTATCTCTCTCTATCTCTTTCTCTTTCTCTTTCTCTCTCTCTCTCTCTATTTGTCTCTGTCTCTTGAAGCAGCCTCCAGCGAAATCTCTGTTGGGAAGAAGGGAATGTGCTCGGATGCTGCGACTGGTCCAGAGAGTGTATCGAGAGGCCGGCAACGGGAGGATCGGGTAGTAGTGGGGGGGAGGCTGGGAGGTCGAAAGGGACCATGAGAAAGAGAGAGAGAGAGAGAGAGAGAGAGACAGAGAGAGAAAGAAAGAAAAAGATAATAAAAGGGAGAGTGAGAAAGAGATATATATATTATAGAAAGAGAGAGAGTGAGAGTGCGAGAAAGAGAGAGAGAGAGTATAATACATGTCTCTTCGCTTTTAGGAGGCCACGACGAGTGGTGGCCGCGAGGCTGGCCGAAAGGGTCAGATACGTGCGCCAGTCGAAAAAGGGTGCGACCTTCGTTGGCCGAGGCCAGCCCTCGGGGAGACCGCGCCCACGCATTTTCAACAGGATCGCAGGAGATCAATGGAGCTTACTTTGGCCTTGGATATATTCTCTCCTTTATGTTTCGACCTCTTCTATCTTTCTCTCTTTCTCTCTTTTTCTCTTTCTATATATATAAATATATATATATATATATATGTATGTCACTTACCCTTTCTTTCTCTTTCTCTTTCAATATCTCTTTCTTTCTTATTTATGCTTGGGTTAGGTATTATACTAGAATGACCCTTAAAAAGGGTCGAACATTATCACTCTCCCCCCATCATGTCTAATCGTTGAATGTTCACAATTAACTCGATTCGTAAATAAATACCTTATTTCACTTTGATTCGATTCATTCCTATGATCAGGCTTAATGAGTGCGATAAGAGAAGTTTTATTTTAAAGACAAGTCTTGTTTTTCAATTATTATAGTTTGTATGTACGTACGTATGTATGTTTGTATGTATGTATATATGTATGTATGAATGTGTATATTCTAATGTTTGATAAGTGTTAGATGATTTTAATTTGAAATATATTTAAGAGGGAAATAAATTTTTTTGTTTATCATTCAATTTTTCAAAAAAAAAAAAAAAAAAAAAATGGTCTCTCTCACTTCCTCCTTCCCTTCCTCCCTCTCCCTCTCTCTCTCTCTCTCTCTTTCTCTCTTTCTTTCTCACACTGTGGAAACTTTTAATCAAACTTTTATTTTTCAATTTTAATCTGAAATTAATGAAATAAAAATCGACCACTTTGTAAATTTGAAGATATTTTGTTAAAAAAACGATTAGAGAAATTCTATCTGTTAGAAAATATATTCTAATTACTTATTCCTTTCCATTATTATTATTATTATTTTCTTTTGTTTTGTTTCGTTTTGCTTTCGTATGAAATTGACGGGATCTAACTTTTCAAGGTACATAAACGTAAATTTTCTTTTTTTCATCTCATTTCGTTCTACCGTGAGCTTCTTTTTTTTTTTTTTTTCTATAACATAAATTAGATTTTAATTTGCTATTATATATAATATATAAGTATATAGATAGATAGATATATAAATATATAGATAAATACGAAATGTAAGTATTTATTATTTATTTTTCCTTTGTGACAAAATATTTCTTTGGTTTGGTAAAGTTTCTTATCCCCGTTTAACCTCTTAGCTCCTTTTATTCTCCTGTTATTCCGATGTAACGGAGTTGTTTACACTGCGCATGTAATATGGCACCGTTCGCCATTTTCACCATTTCGTCCTGTACAAGTAAAATAAGTAGTAAGTTACTTCGTTTACTGATACCACTCATTTTTTTTATTCCCCTATAAATCACGAGACTAAATTTATGAGGGAAAAAGAGAGAGAGAGAGAGAGAGAGAGAGAGAGAAAAAAAAGAAAGAGAAAGAAAGGGAGGAAAAAGAAAACCATAGATTATAAAGTATATTCGTTGGTATAGATTAAAAAGATTCGAATATGATTTACCATGAAATCCGATAATAACGTCAAAACAATGAATAACTTATGGAACTTGACGAAAAGTGAAAACAAATATTTTTTGTTGTTTATAATTAAAAACGATACCTTAACGATGAGGATATTAGAAAATTTTAAGAGGTAACCTAAGAAAATTCTTTAAATTCTATATATATATATGTGTGTGTGTGTGTAAATTTGAAAAATATTTTTTAACGATTGTTTTTCTATCTTTTATTATATCCCATTAAATCAAAATAATATATGAATATATATATATATAAAATATTTTTCTTTTTTTTTCCTTTTTCCTTTTTTCCATATCCCTACACATTAACCTATAAATTAATCCTATAACATATTATACACTGTCAGTACAAATATTACATAACGTCGATGATTGTCCATCGTAATAATAATTAAAATAAAATAAAAAGAAAAACAAACAAACAAACAAACAAGAAAAAAAAAATATACGGACTCGTAAAAAATTTCACTCCCGAACGTATAGCATTCAATTAGAAATTAATTAGACGCATTCAAACTTTCTATAATAAGTAAAGATATCACCATGTCAAAATGCAGAAAGAACTCTTCTTCCTCTTCCTTCTCCTCCTCCTTCTCCTTCTCCTCCTTCTACACCTCTTCAACCACCTTTTCCCCCCCCCCCCCCCCCCCAACCTTTATGATGAAAAATTGAAAAGTTTGAGGGAGACACAATGTAGATAATAGAATTATTTCGACGAATGGATTCGATAACAATGGCGAAAGTCGCTAACCTAACTAAACGGATCCGGCCTTTAGGAGTTCGTAAAGTTCGTAACGTTAGGCAATTAGTTTCGCTCCATTGAGTTCTAAATGCGGAGACTTGGTAATCAGGAATGCAGAGGATTCGAGGAGATCGATAAAGGTTATATATCCTTCGAGGTCAAGCCAAACGTTATATTCGTTTTCGTCCTGTTATCCTGACCGTTGTCGCCGGTTTTCTTATTAATATGCTAATTTCACGGCAAGTCCGTTCTTACCCTTGATTTTGTTTTATAATAATATAACAACTTCCAACTTATACTCTCTCTTTCTCTTTATACATATTTATATATATATATTTATATATATATATATATTTATATATATATATTTATATATATACATATGTATATATATATATATATATGTATATATTATATATCTATCTTCTTTTTCTCTTTTTTTCCTCTCTCTTATTGGCTCGTTGAAAGAGACGAAAGACTACGGTCACGTGTAATGCGATACACCTTCGATCAGGAAAGTATGGAAAGAAACGTTTCGAGATCTTTTTCAATCCTACGGGAAATGCTAATTTTTTTTTATTTATTTATTTATATATTATTATTTTTTTCCTTATTTTTTAAATAAACAAACCTAAGTCTCGTCAAAATTCTAAACGTACGATATAGTACGATAAGTACTCACGTATCTTCAACGTTTAAACGATTAAATGTAAATATTTTTGTTGTCTTTCTAAATATGTCTGTATATGATTTTTTTAATTTATTTATTTATTTTTTTTCTTTCCATTATTATTATCGGAATACGTTTTTATCATTATTATGTTTTATTCATTAAAATCATTATTATTTATCAACGATCAATTGATTTTCTTATAAATAAACGAACGTTTATTTTTATTCTGATTGATATGAAATTATTGATAACAATCGATCGAATCGAAGATGATGATTATAATACATTGACAATGTATTAACGAAGTTTTGTTAATATGATAATAACAACGAAAGAATATCAATCAACATTCTAAATTGAATCTAATGGTGGGTGGCGAGGGGGAGGAGGGAGGAGGAGGAGGAAGTTCGATAGACTTAAGATAGAAAGTAAACGGCAACGTAGGGTGAAAAGATTTGCCGCTCGAATGATTTTGAAAGCATCTACCTAGTCTGAAGGAACAGGAATCCACGAAATTACAGAGGCAAGACATGAAATATGCACGTACACACACAACACACACACATACACACACATACCACACAACACAACACAAAGAGAGATACCTTCGAGAGACCTGAGAATCCTTCGATTACAAATTACAGAACGAGTACACTACCACTATTCTCACTACACTACTTCTACTACTTCTTCTTCTTCTTCTTCTTCTTCTTCTTCTTCTTCTTCTTCTTCTTCTTCTCGTGTCGACTTCTTTGTATGAGATTCGTTTGGTTACCTTGTCCATCAACGGTCGCCATCTGATACCAAACTTAGAATACCATGAAACAGGGTAACATGAAAGGAAGAGTTCAACAATTCTATCGATTCGCGTTTATTATAAAAGCTTTCGAGTGTCTTCTTTTAGTCATGGTGTAAAAGAGAAAGAGAGAGAAAGAGAGAGAAAGAAAGAAAGAAAGAGAGTGTCGATGAGGTTAGAAGGAATACCATCTCGTTATCCTAGGATTGTAGAAAAATGTGCTGGTATATGTATAATCTCCGTGAGGAGAGTCACGTGACGGCACTATCAATAATACCAACTGACTAGTTGAAAGAAAATAAAAAAAACAAAAAGAAAAAAAAAAAGAAACAAGAAATACTATTCGTCGTACATCTATTAGAAGATACGTGTGACGGACACTATCAATAATACCAACTGACTAATCGATATGAAGCGAAACAAAAAAAAAAAAAAAAGAAACAAATTTTCTAACGACGTATATCTTTTAACAATCACATGCGAAAGCTCTTTATCAATAATACCAACTGATTAATTTTATTTTATTGAAATAAAATAGAAATAAAAAAAAAAAAAATAATTAGAGGGTACTAACGTTGTATATCTTTTTGAGAGTCACGTGTAAATGACTCGATATTAATAATATCAAGTAAATTATATATAATTAATAATAATAAATAATAAATTGTAATAAATGATAATTCTTTATATTGTTTTCTATTTTTATATATTAAATGTCATATATATATATATATATATATATATTAATTAAAAAATAAACAAATAAATAAAATAAGTAACCTATTATCATTTACTTAAAGTTATCATTTATTTTGAAATAGATTATTCTTTATTCTTTCATTTTCTCTCTCTCTCTCTCTCTCTCTCTCTCTCTCTCTCTCTATTTTTTCTAACAACAAAGTAATTAAGGAATAAATTAAAAAATTCTATAATTTAAAACCTATTTAATTTCTTATATAAACACAACGAAGTGTATGCTTAAGAAAAAAAAGAAAGAAAATAAACATATATATAAATATATATGTGTATACACATATAGAATTTTTTTAAGTAACTAATTATTATTTATATAACATTTTCATTACTTATGGAACAAAAATAATTCATTTCCTCTTTTTTTTTTTTTTACTTTCGTATAAACTATATATTATAACATGATTATTATATATATATTTATATATACATATATATATAGAGAGAGAGAAAGAGATAAATATATAATATTATGACATATATATATAGAGAGAGAGAGAGAGACGACGTGATGGAAGCCATCTTAGAAGTCACCGAGAGTCGCAGCGTTTGGCCTCACATGATCAGGAAATCATGATACGAAGAGCATAATCTTTCTCTCTCTCTCTCTCTCTCTTTCTCTCTTTATGGTGGTTCGTTTACGTACAATATGCAAAACAGGAATAAAAAGAAAGAAAGAGAAAAAGAGAGAGAGAGAGAGAGAGAGAGAGAGAGAAAGCGAAAGCACAGTTAATGGGACTATATAACATAACCTCTAAACATTCTATTCGTATTACTAATTCAAACATATATCTATGCACATACATATATATATATATATATATATATATATATATATATTTATTTATATATTTATATATTTATTTGGAATAATGTTCTCATGAAGGAACGAAAGAGAGGAGGGTAAAATACGGACTAGTAAATGCCAAATGCAGAGAGAATGGATAAACAACCTTATAGGGATGGTAGAAAATAGGAGAAGGTCGAACGAAGTCCATAGTGATGGAGGGATGATAGGGCATGAGAGGGGAGGGACGGAGAAACGGTGGTCATTGGTATCGCGTTGTCTAGATTGGATACGAACTTTGAAATAACGTGTTTCTATAGCGATAGAAATTAATAAAAAAAGAACATATATATGTATATATATATATATATATATATATATATATATATAAATATAAATATATAAATAAATAAATAAATAAATAAAAATTACACCTTCTAAGATAAATTAAGTGCTATGTTTAAGTTAACAAATTCGACTATATCATCAAGGAAAAACATATACGAATGGACATTATGCGATTCTAATAATAAAATATCATGGTTGAAGATGAAATTAAATAATATCGTGAAATTTTGGAAATACGAATCTAGGAATACTACAGGAAGAAAAATACAAGTTGCCAAATTGTATGGTCCCTGTGATATAAGACCAGATTTCGTTTATGAAAAAACAATTCGACAAGAGGAGGTTCGTGAGATTGAATTTTAACAAAAACAAATTTTAATACATAAATAAATAAATAAATAATTAGATAGATAGATAGATAGATAGGTAGATAGAGAGAGAGAGAGAGAGAGAGAGAGAGAGAGAATGAAAATAAAAAAATTTGTCGAAAAGAAGGAGAATTTTAACAAAAGGTTAGAATCGACGTCCATTACTGTAGTATCACGATGACCGATATTTTATTATGGGCTAATCAACATCGAAGAATAATTGAAAAAGAAATGATCCTTGGATTTGAGGCTTCTGGTAAAATTTTGGAAATAGGTCGATTGGCACAAGAAAAAGGACATTTTTATTGGGGCGAAGAGGTTTTGATACATAATTATCCAATTGTTGGTGGATTAGCAGAAACTTGTATTGCTCATTATAACGTAAGAGATAGAGATAATCAATTCATTTTAAATATTTCTAATTTTAATGCAAAACTTCTTCTTCGAGAAAAAGAATGGGAATATTTTTCTTTCCCTTCCTTCTCTCTATTTTTTTTTTCTTCTTTTTTTTTTTGTTTAACAAAGTTTCTCAATAATACTTCCTTCGAAATATTTTTTCCAAATTAATATGAAAGATCTTGTATCGAATTTTATTAAATTAATCATAACGATTTGTATGTTAATATGAAAACAAAAAAAAAAAGAAATGAAAAAAAAGTCCCTGATGTTCTAGAATGAAAATGTTTTTCTAAAGAAAATTATTTTTCTAAAGAAAATATATATATATATATATACATTTTTTTTTTATTCGTCAAATTTCTTGTACGAAAAAATCAATATGGCGATATTTTATGAGAGTTTTTAATAATGGAATAAATAATTAGAACGTGTTTAGACTCGATAAAATTAAAAATTTATCAATGAAAGATGCGGCGATCTTGACGGACGATTATTTCTCACCATTGTTAATATTCGGCCGTCGTAGTAAATTAAACGAGAATGAATATATCTTAATTAATACAAATTTGGCTTATTCGGGATTGGCAGCCAGTAATATCGCAGCATGCATCTTTCGTGCCAAGGTAATATGATTAAAGATCAATTATTGTTGGGTATAGATAAGATTAATTAATTAATTAATTAATTAATCGAAATTAATTCATTAAATAATTTAATTATCAATTCATTATTTAATTTTACTCTTTCTAGCCAATTATTGCGTCCAATTGTATAACATCGTTCAATTGTAATAGCGGTGCTATTGCGATTATCGATAGAAATAAATTGAGCGACGAATTAGAACGAATTACTGGCAAGAGAGAAGTTCGTTTAATCATCGATACGATTGGTGGAAAACAATTTGGGAATTTACTTAAATGGTTAGATAATATTAGTTTAAAATTTTATGAATATAATTATTTTAATTATATTAATTTATTACGAATAATATATTACTATATATACATATATATATATATAATCGGCATCATATTTACTATAATAATAATAGTAATAATATATATATATATATATATTTTATTGTTTTTAAGTTTGCAACATGAAGGAATAGTTGCTGTTGTGGATTGTGCAAGAGATTCAAAGTATCCGTATCAATATATGTTCCCATCGAATTATACTATCTTAACACTGGCAATAGAACATTATAAAAATAATGATCCCTTTATATATAGGTTAGTTTACATATTTTTTCATAGTATGAATATATATATATATGTGTGTGTATATATATATATATATATATATGTATATATACATTTGTTGAATACAATATTTGTTAATAGAGAAACCATGAAAAATTTATTGGATTATCGAATAGAAGGTACGATCTGTCCACATATATCAGCCATATTTGGATTGAATAATATAAACAAGGCATTTGAATATGCCGCAAAATTGACTCGGGGCAAAATATTGATAGATCTTAAAAATCATGACGAATATTATTTATGTGAATCTTAAACGATCGGATATGTAACATTTTTCAAACAAAAAGTATACATATAAAAAGAATAAAAATAATAATGTTATAAACGTATCGTTAATTTAAAAAAAAAAAAAAAAAAGAAAACCATTTAATAGTGATATCTTTGTATTAATGTACTTAAACAGATAAGAGAACATCGTATAAATAAATAATAATAATAATAATAATAATAATAATAATAATAATAATAATAATAATAATAATAATAATATTGTACACTCGTTGCATTTATGTTTGATCGTTCAAATAAATAAATAAAAAAAAAAAAAAAATAGATAAAAAGTTACAATTAAAATATGTATCTACGTATACGTGTACAATGTATGTACTTACGTATAAAATGGATATCAAATCGTACGGCAAAAATATAACCACAAGTCGATGAAGCATCGAAACATTATCAAGCAGCTTTTCCTATCGACGGTGAGTAAAATCTATCTATATCATATAAGATAATATCCGTTAACTTTTCTCTATTCACTTGTGAATACACATAAATATTATCTCACATAAATATCACAAACATCTCGGAGAATATACGCGCACTCAAATACTGATCATTCGCCCACGTCCGTTAATATTGCGTCATCGTCTTTAGAGAAAAGTTTAAGGTATTACTACGCGTAACTGAAATTCGCGGGAAATTTTATACCCACGATATATATGCATATAATCGATGAGAGAGAAAGAGAAAGAGTCTGATTGAGAGAGAGAGAGAGAGAGAAAGGGAAAGAAAGAGGGAGAAAGAGAGAGATCCACTTTATCCACGATATTCTACAAACGATAACGAACATTCTTGTATCGTCGACGATAAAACAGTAGACTTGTAGAAGTAACTACTAAAAATTATCGAATTTTTGTCGGTTAATAAAATTCTAGGAAACTGTATATGATAAAAAAGAGAGAGAGAAAGAGAGAGAAAAAGAGAGAGAGAAAGCAGAGAAATCGAGAGAGAGAGAGAGAGAGAGAGAGAGAGTGAAAAGGAAAAGACCATACGTTAATGTACGTTAAATGAGCGATTAACTCAAAAGTTAAGATGGCGTCGGTTATTTTCAAATGGTATCAATCGTCAAATTTCGTCGAGAGATGGCGCCAGTGGTTACGTTACGTCAAACCCGTATCCATGTAGTATATCTACCCTTTTCGCGAAATTCCACGGTCTGAAAGTGGCAGCGCGTGGCCGTCGTTCGTTGTTCGTTGTTAGTTCGTTTCGTTTCGTACGTACGTACGTAAGTAATTAATTAACCAATCAAGTAAGTAATTAAGTATATAATTAAAACGAGGTACGTCGGTTTCGATATAGTTTCGTATAATATCAAAATATTCGCGTACGGTTCGATCGGAGTTTGTGCCGAAAAATATTTTACGACGTACGCGCTACATCATAACCGTGAATTATTATATCTCGTGTTGTGCATTATATTATATCCAACTCTCTTTATCTCTCTCTCTCTCTCTTTCTCTCTCCTGACCAATCCCTCTATCTCTTTTTCTCTCTATCTCTCTCTCTCTCTCTCTCTCTCTCTTTCTATCTCTATCTCTATTTTTCTATATTTATAGTACGGGGTGGCAGGCGGGCGGGCGGGAAGGGACTTTAGGATATAATGAATCGGATATAAAAACGTGAATATAAAAGCGTGGTTTACTACATGCTCGTATGGTGTCTTGTATTTTTGTTGCGAATCGAAGTAAGGTTCGTGTATATATCTCTTTCTCTCTTTCTCTCTGTCTCTCTCTCTGTCTTTGTCTCTTTCTCTTTTTCTCTGTCTCTCTCTCTTTCTCTCTCTCTCTCTCTCTCTCTCTCTCTCTGTCTATCTCACTCTGTCCTCTTGGCTCTGGCATATTCGTCGTTCGGATCGAAGCCGTCCAAGTTGGCACGAGGTTGGTCTATTGGACGTCGTTGGGTGCGGCGGTGGTGGCGGCGGCGGCGGCGGCGGCAACAGCGGCAGTGGCGGCGGCAATGACGGCAACAGCGACGACAGCGACGACAGCGCGGTAGTTTACAGCATTGACGACAACGACAACAACGACGATGACGATGATGACAATAACGACGACTACGACTACGATGACGACGACGACAACGACGACGACGATGACAACGACTACGACAACAACAATAACAAAAACAACGATGAAAGTGACGGGGATGCTGAACGAAAAGTAACTAGAAGAAGTAACTAGAGTCGTTCTTGTGTACTTACTTCTTCTTAGTATTTGCGTAACGAATAACGTAGAGAGTGAGAGAGATCCCTAACGATGATGACGATGTTGATGTTGATGATGATGGTGGGAGGATAGACCAAGAGTGTGTGAGAGCGAGAGAGAGAGAGAGAGAGAGAGAGAGAGAGGAGTGGGAGAGAGGGAGAGAGAGAGTTAAAGAGTGGGAGAGAGACAGATAGATTGCACAGAAAGAAGGGGAATTAACGTAGGAGTGCATAAGATAGAAAGAGAAAGAGTGTATCTGTCTGTCTATATATATATATATATATATATATGTATGTATATATATATATGTATACACGAGAAAGAGAGAGAACTAGTTCCTTGAATAAAAAGTATAAAGTTGTTTCCTGAAAAAAAATATATATGTATATATATATATATATATATATATATATATATATTCATATAAATGCCTAGGCCGCCGCGTTAATACTTCGTAATTGTTTGAATATTCTTCTTAATTTTTGTTTAATAAATAATCGTCGAATGGTATTAGTAAGAACGTGTGACGTGCAACTTGTTGTATTCTCATACCGTCTGTCGTGTTGTGTATTACACTTAAGGTTGGAAAATTGTTTTCTACGAATGCAAGAACGAGTATCCTCGTGATAGCGAGGCCGAGTTAAACCGGCTGACATAACCTCACATTATTGTCGTCGATCAAGAGGAAGAGTGAGAGAGAGAGAGGGGGTGAGAGAGAGAGAGAGAGAAAGCGAGAGAGAAAGAAAGAAAGAAAGATTCAAGCAGACAGGAAAAAACGTTCGTCGTCGTCGTCGTCGTCGTTGTCGTCGTCGTCATCGTCGTCATCGTCGTCGTCGTCGTCGTCGAAAGACGCCGTCAGCATGAACGGGTAAGTTTTCTTTAGTTTTGTTTTTTTGATTATTTATTTTTTATTTCTTTTTTTTTCTTTTTTTTTTTTTTTTTATTTTGTTTTATTTTGTCGTCGTCGTCGTCGTCGTCGTCGTCATCGTCGTCGTCGTCGTCGTCGTCGTCATCGTCGTCCTCATTGTTGTCGTCGAATTTATACAATTTTTATTATTCGTGTATTCATTATTTATGAATATATGAGTCGAAGCGTACAAAAAAATACTTATGTGTATGTATGTATATTGTGTGCGATCAAAAGAGAAAGGCATGGAGGAGAGAGAGAGAGAGAGAGAGAATGCGCGCAAAATGGAGGGAAACTGTTAAGCTGGGTCACGTGGTAACCTTGTTGCAAACTCCATTCTGATTGGTTCTTTTATCTCTCACCTTCGTAGCTACGTTCTTTCCGTAGTTTATTTTCTAAGAACTTGGCAGATATCACTAACGACGGATGTTAACGTACGTTCTAAAAATACTGATGGGCATTTGGTCGATTATAACATTATTTTTTTCTCTTTATATATATATATATATATATATATATATATATATATATATACACATAAATCTACGTTGCACGTGTTTCTAGTACGTAAAGAAAGTATTAATCTAGATATTTGTTTGCTTACCGGTTATTCGTTTATATGTCACGTATTATATATATATATATCTCATACACTTGCGTGTGTCCTATGTGTATGTGTGAAAGTGTCGACGTGTGCAGCTTCTCGTGTCTCACTCTTTTGTCTTTCTCGGACAGATGACGTCGACAAGCGCGCACTTTCCAGTGGCGCGAATTTTAAGAAAATATTTCAAAATTCTTGTTTTATTTTATATGAACTTTTGTATGTGTGTGTGTGCGCGCGTGTGTGTGTATGTATGTATGTATGTTTTTTTTTTTTAAATCTATCGTTTGAACGATATTTATAATAATAATTGAATTTATAATAAGAATAAGAATTTATAAACTTCGATTCTTATCCTACTTCCTGTTCTTTAACATGGCGGCGTTTATAAATATTAATAGAATCAAACTTAAAAAAAAATATTTAATATTTATTATTTACAATATACATTGTATTAATAAATAAAACGCGTTAAATATTAATATCAATAATATATAAATTTCAGATTTTCAACTTTTACTATTCTTATCAATGTCCATCGATATGATTTCTAATCGTTTTCTATAACATCGGAATACATTGAAAGATAGATTAAATTGATAAGTATAGTAATACGATTATTCTTGGAATCTTATCGATCGATAAGTTATGATCTGTTTATCTTTTTCTCATTCTTTTTTTATTTCTTTTTTTTTTTTATCTTTTTCTTTTCCTTCAGTTCCTTTTTTCTATTTTTTTTTTTTTTTTCTTTTTTTTTTTTGTTTTGTCTTTTCTCGTAACTATCTCGTTTTAAAAATCTTAAAAGCTCATTGGATTCCTAAGGTAACTACGTTGTCAGTTACTCTAAACGTCATCTAATTCCAACGTCTATATCAACCGGAACGATCTTACTCTCTGAAATTAGATTTCGGCACTCCATCCTAGCGCGAAACATGCAATAAGACGACATCTAGTGGGGATATTAGTCGTGGATCTACGCCAGGGGCGATTTATGAGCGGAGAGTGAATCGTCTACTCGTTCTCATTGCTTTTATGTTAAACTCTATGATCTGTCTCTAAGCTTTTCTCTCCGTTATATTGATATCGAGAGAGAGAGAGAGAGAGAGAGAGAGAGAGAGAGAGAGAGAGAGAGAGATCATTTTTATTATATCGAAATATGTAAATTGGTTATATAATATAAACGCGAGGATGATAATCAAAATAAATTTGAGTTTCGTTTAAATTGTTAATTTTATGTAGATGTAGAAAATGGTCGATCGACAGGATATAATGTTATAATAGAGATAAAGGAAAATGGGATTTGGACGGATTTGAATGAAAGATAAAATGTTATCGGTTATATGGGAATAAAAAGAAAACGCTCCTTCTTCTTTTTTTTTTTTTTTTTTCCTCCATCGATCATGAAGAATCACCGATTACAAAGAGAATTGCGATAGAAAAACATAGTAAATATTCTTAGCAAAAATTATTACGATAATTTACAGATGGTAAGAAAAAACGAAGTATGAACTGTGGATGAAAAAGAAAAGAAAAAAAAAAAAAAAAAAAAAAAAAAAAAAAAACACGATAGAATGTAAAAAAAAAAAAAAAAAAAAAAAAAAAAAAAAAACAAAACAAAAAAGAAACAAAAAAGAAAAAACAAAATACAATTAGGAATTAACAAATTTAGTTCACATTAGAAAACATAATTATAACCGTTGATTATAAACCAAAAGTGAAACTATTCTTACGAAAGTTATTACTACGTTACGATGAACGTTGAATGGAAGAAACGAACGACGATATGAATGAATAAAATGATGAAGCGAGAATAAAAACAAAAAATTCCAAAATGGGCTTACACTGTCGTACTTTCAATACGTTGAAACGATTTTCGAAATTGTCGTGCAAAAAAAAAAAAAAAAAAAGAAAAAAAGAAAAAAAG
>NC_062200.1:2082052-2087052 GCF_912470025.1 Vespa velutina | reverse complement strand
CGATTTGTTTGAATCGTTAGGTCTGTAAATTTTTTGTTTGATCTTATGAAACAAGAAAAAGTTTCGTAAATGAATTTTATTTTATTTTTATTTTTATTTCTATCTTTCCTTTTCTTTTTCCTTTCTTTTCCCGTTTCTTTCCTCTCTCTTTCTACGTTCTCCAAGATCCGGTAGATTTGATTTTAATTTCACCGAAACTCGACAAACTGATTTGTCTAATAAACAACGCGATTATAGAGGAAAAGCGTCGAATGACAAAGTAAAGATGAAAGAAATGGTTGTGCAAAGGAGAGTAGCTTCGTTAGATAACGTCGCATTCGCTTACACGCTTTCTGCTTAGCACTCTTGAGAAAAAAAAAAAAAAAAGAAGAAGAAGAAAAAAAAAGAACAAAAAAAAAAGAAAAAGAAAAAGAAAAAGAAAAAGTAAAAGCTTTAGGCGAACTAGCCCACGTGATATCGACTTTGTCACTGAGCTTCCAAGGTATTCATTTTAATATCTGTGTGTGTGTGTGTGTGTGTGTGTATGTGTGTGTGTACACATATATATATATATATATATATAAAAGAAGTTCAGCTAACGGAAGAGCTACTGGACCGAAAAGGCTCTCTCGTTGTCTCCCTAGCAGATAAACGATTAAAATGCTAATTTTTTCCATGACACGTACGACGAAGCTCTCTAACCCATCACCAACACCATCATTATTACCAACACCATCGTCATCCTCGTTTCACGGATGTCTACCATGCTTTTCTACCTTGTCCTACGAAAAATAAAGTCTTGAAAATTTCTTCTATCTTTTTTACATTTTCTTTTTCTCCCTATCTTCTTTTTTTCTATCTTTTTTTTTTTTCTAGCCTCTTCTCCCTCTTCTCCCTCCGTCTCTCTCTCTCTCTCTCTCTCTCTCTTTCTCTGTATACTTTTTCTTTCTTTTTTCATCTTCTTCTTCTTCTTTTCATTCATAGACATTTAAACGATCGAATATATTGGAAGGGATTAGAAATTTTTCGATCGTACTACGACGTTAACCTATCATCGTTTTCGTAACGACGAACATTTCTTCATTCTATTTCGAAGTTTGTCGGTTTTAGGGAGATATCAGAAAATCTATGAATGCCAAAGATGAGAATATAAGGGACGTATCATAGTAATGGTAATAGTAATAGTGGTAGTAGCAGTTGTAATAGTAGTAGAGTAACAGTTGTTATTGTTGGTATATTGGTATCTCTCTTTCTCTCTCACCCTCCCTCTCTCTCTCTCTCTCTCTCACTTTCTCTCTAGGTTTTATTTTGTTTTGAGGCTGGCATGCAAGCGGGTAACGCTTGAAATCCACTTAATCTGCCCGTTTAACACGCTCTATCACAAATACTGGTTCTATCGAGGCACGCTGGATTTGACCGAAGCAAACTACAACCGATCGGATTAACCATGCCGAGAATAACGAATAATAATTGTCCATGGTGTACCATAGTATCCAACGAGAAAGGTTTAGGTTCCTCGTTTCTCATTTATAAGGGAGTTGGAGGTGGTGGTGGTGGTGGTGGTGTGTGTGTGTATGTGTGTCAGCTGAGAAGGGGGAGAAATGTTAGAAAAAGAAAAGGAAAAAATAACGAACAAACAAAAAAAGGAAGGATAGCTCTGGTTTTTTCTTTCTTTTTTTCTTATTTCTTTCTTTTTATTTTATATATACATATATATATATATTTTTTTTTTTTTTTTTTTTTTTTTTTTTTTTTTTTTTTTTTTTTTTTTTTTTTATACATTCACTCGATTTATAAGGAGACCTTAATTATGATTATTATTTGATAGTTCAATTTTAATTGGACGAACGTTATTGTTGGATCGAATAAAATGTAACTAATGTTGAAAAGCTTGGTCAAAAAGAGATGGACCTTAAAGGTGTAAGCTTGATTCGAAAAAAAGAAAAAAAAAAAAAAAGCTTTTTAATAAAAGAGAGATTTTCAATATTACTTGGGAAACTTTTTGGACCGCTTTGTATAATTAAAAAATAATATATATGTGTATATATGTGTATGTGTGTGTGTGTGTGTGTGTGTGTGTGTGTGCGTGTGTCTATTTATATTGTATATTTTTATAGTAATTTCCGTTTATTGGCGTTTAACTGAACGATAAAAATGCTGACGTCGATATTTGTGATAAAAAAAGAAACAAAAAAAAAAAAAAGAACATAAAAAAAGAAAAAGGAAAAAAACTCCAGTCGTTGCAGATATTAACGAGAAGGTAAAACACGCTTTCTCTCTCTCTCTCTCTCTCTCTCTCTCTCTCTCTCTCTCCCCAATTCCAGAATATAAATTCTTCCTACGTGGAAAATATATATGAGCTTTGGCTTTTATACGTTCCAAAATCAATTTTGGATTAAATCCGATGTTACGCAGTTACACATACGATATACGGCACTGTGCTTTATATTTCACGAAATACACAATGGAATAATAAATAAAAATAAATCCCTTTTTCTCTTAAACAAGGACGTTTCACCTGAGCTAATATTAAATTCGCATGAAATGCGAATCTTTATATTTCTCTCTCTCTCTCTCTCTCTCTCTCTCTCTCTTTCTCTCTTCTCCCCTCTTTCTCCTTCTCTCTCCCTCTCTTTCATTCACTCACTCTTCTCAACTTTGTTCGTCTTTCTATTCCAAGCAAATTTCGTTTTTTAAAACGCTCGTGTACTTTTACTATACTTTTTTAGCTCTTTCTAGTTTCACGTTTGTTTGTCCGGTTACATTTCTCCTTGGTCAAAGAAATCTGAAACGAGTTATTATAGAACATGTGGAGATCCATAGAAAGGATCTCTCTCTCTCTCTCTCTCTCTCTCTCTCTCTCTCTCTCTCTCTCTCTCTCTCTCTCTCTCTCTCTCTCTCTCTCCCTCATTTCATTTATGTATTAAAAAGAAAAAGAAAAATATTTTTTTTAAAATATTGTTATTGAGAAGTTGTATATGTTTTTAGGATTTTTTTTTTTTAATTTTGTTTCGAAACTTTAATTAATGCATAATGGAAAGAGAAAGAAAGAGAGAGAGAGAGAGAGAGAGAGAGAGAGAGAGAGAGAGAGAGAGAGAGAGAGAGAGAGAGAGACGGATCCTAACTATGATTTTCTCAGTTTATCTAAAAAAAAAAAAAAAAAAAAAAAAAAAAAAGAGAGAGAGAAAAAAAAATACGTTCACATATCTATATATATATATATGTAAAACATAGTAATCGTGAAGCCTCATATTTCAATTTTTTATTGTATAAATAAAATTATTTAAGATTGTTGATAATTAAATGATACGATAAAATTAAGGTTTATTAAATGCAAGATAGATAGATAGATAGATAGATAGATAGATAGATAGATAGATAGATAGAATCGATCGGTGTGTCTCGATAGAAACACTCGTCCTCAAAGTTTAATGTGCTTGTGCTAAACAATCCGAGTCCTAATGGACTTGTAAACATTTGTGCGAGAAGAACAAACGGAATGCCGTGCCGCTGTCAATATATGGCCAGCCACAGTGTCATCTATCCGTACCGTTAATTACGTTTGCTAAACTCTGATTGGTGCTTTTCTTTTGATACCTTTTCGATAAGAGCTTTTCTATGACCTAATGTAGATACTTATATACACACCAATATATATATATATATATATATATATATGTGTGTGTGTGTGTGTGCGTGTGCGTGTGCGTGTGCGTGCGTTAGTATATATGTAATTGAAAACATACGATACATATATATTTTTTTATAAGAAAAAATTCTTATCGTACCACTTACAAAAAAAAAAAAAAAAAAAGAAAAAAAAAGGAAAAAAAAAAAAAAAAGAAAGTCAGGGTTATCTTATTTTTTTTCTCTCTCTCTCTTTTTTTTTCCACCGAGAAAGGAAAAAAAAGTATTTCTTTTTAATTATTATTATCGTAATATATTAGGAAGAAAAAAAAAAAAAAAAAAAAAAAAGAAAAACAAATTTCTTTAGATAATTTTTATTTCTTTCCTTTTTTTCTTTTCGTCAGATTAATCATCCTGAACGCGTTAAGAATGATAAATTACAATATGATAATTACGTTAAGATAATTACGATCGTTTATGGCACAAAACAGATCTACAGATAATATACGCGCATAGATAGAGACATTTACATCTGTTTATGAATGAAATTAATGGAATAAGTATAGGAATAAGATAGGTAGGAAAGAGGAGGGTAGGAATAAGAAAAAGTAGCTTCAAGTTTGATATCGTATTTTTGTTTGTTTGTTTTTTTGTTTTTTTTTTGTTTTTTTTTTTCCTTTATTTTTTTCTATTCGATGGCGAAGGGTAAGAAGGGAGAGGGTCTCGAGGGGAAGAAAGAAATGGTGGATGTCGGAGCGATAGGAGCCAACCTTGACTCTCGATGTCAAAGGAATTTATCGACCAATGTATTTACCGAACTCTTTAGCCCTTGACGTCGAACGGATTTATCGGCTGAGATATTTACCAACCCCTCGAGAAACGGCGTGCGAACTCTGCATCCACGTGAATCGTCTCTTCGACTCTTCTCTCTCTCTCTCTCTCTCTCTCTCTCTCTATATATATATATATATATATATATATGTATATATATATATATATATATATATATATATAAATATATATATCTATGTCTATCACTATCTCTGTCTATCTTCTCTTTCTACCCTCTCAACCCCTACCCCCTACTCTTTCTCTTTCCTCACCTTTTCCATATCTTTGGTTCTACACACATAGAAAATAGGTCGACAGATCTCGTAGGAAATGCTTCCGGCTTC
Organism: Vespa velutina; assembly: GCF_912470025.1. Lineage (NCBI taxonomy): Eukaryota > Metazoa > Arthropoda > Insecta > Hymenoptera > Vespidae > Vespa > Vespa velutina. The sequence continues at coordinate 2,082,271 of NC_062200.1, read as the reverse complement.
GAATACGAATTTCGAATGGTGGTTGGCAACCGGCGAAGAATCTAACTCCTTATACACTTTTGGTCGTTTCATTCTTTTCGAGAAAATAAAATACGACGGTTCGATGCAATGCGATGCAATGAGATGCGATGCGATCTTATCTGATCCAATGCGATGCGATGCGATGCGATGCGATGGGATGCGATGCGATGCGGATGTGGATGCTATCCGATCTGAACT
>NC_062200.1:2057052-2067052 GCF_912470025.1 Vespa velutina | reverse complement strand
CCCCCGTTATTTTTTTCCTCTTTTTCTTTTTCTCTTCTAACACTTCGTGATAACGAACGATTGTTATCTTTATTTGTGCGAAATATACTGATTAAAAAAAAAAAGAAAACAAAAAAAAAAGAAAAAGATGAAGGTGACGTTAACAATCGTCAAATCATTTATTATTATTATTAATGCTCTTGTTAATTATCAGTGAAATTCACGTTAGAATACGTCATATATTCGGTTAGGACAAAATGCAAGTGGGGATGATTGTTTTGATCCAGGCTTAGACCACGAGATTAAGCGACTTCGAGATTATGCTAACGATACCTTAACACATAATTTCAACGTTTTGTCGATATAAAATATGAACGTTGTTGTACGATTTAAAAATAGAACAAAAGAAAAGAAAAAGAAGTCAATCCCCATTAAAATTCAAAAGAGGAAAAGAAAATTTCTATTTAATCCCTCGAAAGTACATTGAGATATATTTCTGGAAAAAAAAAAAAAAAAAAAAAAAAAAAGAAATCATTTTCTAAATTAATTACAATTATGTTCATTCATTGTCTTCATTTATTAAATTGAATCAATAGATCTCTTTTGTCTTCTTATTATATAATATAATGGCTTCTGACTTTGTATAAAACAGAACGTAGATATTCTTAGAATAAAATCAATACTCGTAGATTCGTCTCTAGGGCACGGACAAAAATCACATAGCAGCATCTCGTGCTTTTGGTTTATCAAAAGGTAAAGAAAGATATGGCCGAAGCTTAATTAACAAGATAGAGAAGGAAAGAGAGAGACGGGCGGGTGGGGGGGGGAAGGAGGAGAAAAGAAAAGACATTTTTCCGTTTTTATTCTCTTTTTCATCTTTTCTCTTTTTATTCTTTCTTTTTCAATTATTTTTAATAGATTGTTAGATAAATTGCGAATAATAAATTGGAACAGACGGATTCCCTTTAAAATATACATTTTTATTAATTAATTATTACTTATTATTATTATTATTATTATTATTATTAATTATTATTCTCCCATTTCATCTTATTTTCTTTTAATTAATATCGTAAAGCATTATATCAAATAAATAAATGTACAATAATAAATTAGATAAGTACACTCTGATAGATAAATAAGTACTTATGCAATATAAGATAACAATGAAAGAGGATACTTTTACGTAATATTAAATCGGTATTTAATAGAATGTCGATGATTTAGAAAAAAGAAACGTAATATTGAATTGTTCGATTTATTAAGCGAAAGAAAAAAAAGAGAAAAAGAAAAAACCAAAAGAGAGAAAAAAGAAAGAAAAGTCATTACAAGAAACATATAATCGGATCAATATCGGAATAAGATGAAGATGCGTATTAGAATAAATGTTTAATTAAAATAATCATGACGAAACCCATATAAATATTTCTCTATGCGATCGCAGATCTACGAATAATTTCGTAGGAAAATATTGTTATTCACGATAATTCGATGGTAACTTTGCGCAAATATAATTTTGCTTTGCCGATGTACTCGTTAACATTGTTTCGCGAATGGAAGTCGAACTGAGCATTCAGGAAAACTAGATGATCCTGTTCAATCAACCTTTGCGTCTAGTATATATATATATATATGCATATACATAGGTACATATATATATATATATATATATATATATATATATATATATGTACCTATGTATATATATATATATATACATCATCAAAAGCAAACCTCCTGTCCATACTGTTTGCGACGGTACCGTCGACAATCAACATCGCTGATATCCATCCGTGGATTTCACTGACACAAAGGGAATAATAAAGTGTATTAGTATTACATCTGGCCTCTACTATCTCTCTCTCTCTCTCTCTCTATCTATCTATCTATCTATCTATTTCTATCTCTATCTCTCTTTCTATATTGCCATTGTTATGATTTGTTCTGCAATAACGTATTAGATTATATTGGATCGTTTCCATTCTAATTTACAGATTATGTCCCGATGATATTTGTTATATTTGTTTATTATTTGTTATTTATTTATAGGCGATGATGATATTATTGATATCAAACGGAATAGTATTGTTTTTCCCTTCCATCCTTTCTTTCTTTCTTTCTTTCTTTCTTTCTTTTTTTTTCTTCTTTTTTTTTGTTGTTGATATAACGTTGTCAAACATAATATTATATTATATTATATTATATTATATTATATTTGATATTATATTGTATCGTAAAATTATTTATATATTTAACATGTGTTCTCGGAGTTATACGTAAGTAACGTTTAAAAGAAAGTATTAATTGTTTAAATATTAATTTATTTTATCCCGTGTATGGATCGTTCGAATGATGATTATAAAATCGTCCAAATTAAAAATTATTTAAGATTAGTCGTATGGTAAGAAAGAAAGAGAGAGAGAGAGAGAGAGTTTCGGTGTTTACTCATCGAAACGTATAATAGAATCCTAACTCGATAACTTTCAAATTTGTCTTCGTACTTGTTACATTTCTAACATTTGCCCAGCAACCTCTTAAATTTTAACGCTTCCATTATTTCTATGCTCGAACTATTTTCTGAGAATATCGTCATATTCTCTTTTCTTTTTCTTTCTTTCATTCTCTTTTTTTTCTTTTTCTTTTTTTTTTCAAACGATCTTTTTTAATGAAAATAAAATTGCCCTCAACGAATATACGAAAAGTCAGGTTCTCGTTTTTGTATCTTCGTCTTTAAAAACGAGACCTCGTTTATGAAAAATCCATACAAGATTTATATCTGATATAATAGCTAACACGAAATTATTAGAAAATCATAATTGAATGAATGTTCTTTAATTGATACGATTGTTTTAACTTTTACAATGAAATTTATAAGTCAATAAAAAGAAACGAAAAAAAAAAAAAGAAGAAGGAAAGATATTCGGGGAATTTTTAAAAATGTCCCTAATACAAAATTATAATTCATTAAACGATTAGATCTTGTCCTACAATTTCTCTTCATATCTTTTTCTTTTTTTTTTCCTTTTTTTTTTTTTTTTACGAAATTACGTAAAGAATTTATTCGATTATTAAATAAATACAATTGATCGCGATATGATTTCAACGGGATAAAAAAATATCTTCAATAATTTATTCCCCTTTTACTTCGTCAATGAAATGAATGTAAAATGATCTAATGCATAACTGATACATATGGACATACATATATATATATATATACATACGTGTATGTTTAAGAACTTACATATGTAAGTTCTTATATTAGATTTATTTCATTATTTCTTTATTTCTTTATTTATTTATTTATTTTTTTTATTTATTTATTTATTTTATTTATTTCGTATCAATGAAGAACGTCGCGATCGTATTTAAGAATCTGAAGAGTGACCGATCTGAGCTTTGCTACGAACCTTTCTCTCTCTCTCTTCCTCTCTCTCTCTCTCTCTCTCTCTCTCTCTCTCTCTCTCTTCTCGTATTCCCTCAAACAAAACGTAAAAGAGCTAGTTTTCAATAAGATCAAATTTTTCAAGTTCGAGCTTCGTATTCGGCTTTTATCCGTACACGTTACGGGAATCGGATTCGAGAAGCCGATAATATAGAGAAACCCTAGAGTCATCCATAGAGTCGGTACTTTCGGAAGGAAACCCGATATGCTATAGTATATTGTACTATATTATAGTATATTTCATGATGTACGTACTCACACGTACGTATACTTATATATACATATATGTGCGTGTATGTCTCTATGTATGTATGTCTCTATGAGAGAATTTTAAATTAAAAAAAAAAAAAAAAAAAGAAATAAAAAAATAAAAAATAAAAAAAAAGAGAGAGAGAGAGAGAGAGAGAAATAATGGTTTATCCTTAAGATAAATTCGAAGAAGTGTTATCAATTACGAAAATTGTACTATTCTTTGACGTATTATATATACCGTGCAATATAATATAATATAATATAATATAATATAATATATTATTGTAATAATTTAATATAATTCACGTTTTCTCAAGGGTTATTATATTTTCGGGAAAGATTTTTTCTTTTCTTTTTTCTTTTTTTTTTTTTTTCGAAAAATCACACAAGATATATCCATACTTTCCCCATATATTCGTAAACACTTGAGATATACTTAATGGATATACTAAAAACACAATGGATATACTTAATATAATATATATATATATATATATATATATATATATATATATATAAAAATATATATATACATATGCATGCATACATATTTATATCTGTATAAAGACGAAAAATTTGAAAGTTGTGTGTAATGCAAAAACAAAACAAAACAAAACAAAACAAAAAAAAAAAAAGAAAAAAGTACAAGAACATAGGAAATATTTCCCGTAGTAATTATTGCAAAAAAGAAAAAAAAAAAAAAGGAAAAAGAAAAAAAATCTTGTTTTTCTTTTTTATACACTCAATGAAATATTGAGAAGATGAGAAAAGAGAGAGAGTGAGACAGAGAGAGAGAGAGAGAGGCAGAGATAACATGAGAAAGAGAGAGAGAGAGAGAGATAACATGAGAGATATCTCGAGATACGAGATGGCGAGTACTTTCAATTACGGAAGACCTCGTTGCAATGAGACTCCGATGGGCATTGTACCGGAGAGCATTGTTATGCGCTAATAATAATCACGCACGATAGAGAGCAGCGCCTTTGAAGTGCGTTTCATTGTTAATGAATCGCGTAATTAGGTTCACGGTAGAACGATCGAATTCGATTCTGCGCAAGATCTGGATGACGCGAAATTTGGACCCAGCTTCTCTCTCTCTCTCTCTCTCTCTCTCTTTCTCTCCCTGTATGTCTGTCTCTCATTCACTCACTCACTCTTACCCTTTCTCTCTCTCTCTCTCTCTCTCTCTTTCTCTCTCTCTCTCTCTCTCGTAGACTCCCACCTCACAGTCCACCCATCTCATCCACGCTCTGGTTTATTGCGCTTTGTTCGAAATACTAATAGCCGGCTCCGGGGCAACTGTAGAAGGTTATTCGCTACGCGGTAGCTTGCTTGAAACTATAGTAGTAACAGACCTTTGACCTCTTTCTAAGCTAGCTTACATGTACATATATATATATATATATATATATGTATATATACATGTATAAAAATGTAAGTCGACAAATATCAAATATAATATTATATGTCTTATATAAATTTTATTATAAGACAAATATGTTTTCTTTCGAATTATTTAATATCTTTACTTAATGAATCATAAAATTTCTTGATATCATTTAATCGTAAACGCGTCTGTTTCAACTATTTAATATCGTTTTATTAATGAATCGTAAAATTTCTTTATAATTTGTTGCATCAACGAATACATAAACACGTACAAATATGCAAACAAAGTTCCTAATTGAAAGAATATATATATATATATATATATATATATATATATATATATATATATGTATACATATTAAAACTTATGATTTTAACAAGCTTATACTTAAAGCAGAGAATATTAACGAAGCTTGATACACAGTCAGGGAAGCATACACACAAGTATTAAAACCATACTATTATTCCTCTTCCTCTCTTGGTAGTCTACTCGAGAGGGTTAAAGAGGAGAATAAGGACGACGTCCGGAGTCGTCGGTAACAGAACCGGTGGTTTTCAGAACTTGTGGTTTACCATGCAGCTCTACTATATATAGTAGAACTGGATATATATATATATATATATATATATATATATATATATATATATGTACATTTATATATGTATACTTATACGTGCTTTTACACCTACAAAGACTTACATATCTTTATACGTATATACGTATGTATGTGTATATATAAATATATGTTATATATATATATATATGTATGTATGTATATATATGTACATATATATATATTTATATATATATATATATGTATATATATATGCTCAAACTCACCTACATACAATCGTGTGACCGTTTAACTCGCGGTTAGACCTGTCGATTTCACCTAACAAAAAGCTCAGCAACGTAACCGCATCACCTTCACACTGTCACTCCTCGAATTTCCTAATACCATTCGTATTATCTTTAATTTACTAATCTAATCTACGAATCAATTTTATAAAATAGAATTATACTCGGATAATGAACGATCTATAATTATATTAAAAAGAATAAATTAATAAAAAGTAAAAGTCATTAATCCAATCGTTTTAAGAATCGTCAAGAAATGTAATTACATTTAAACGACGAATAAAATTATATCTATAAAATTCTACTCTTAATTATATGTTGAATATCTAATAATAAAATATCTAATGTCTTTTTGTCACAGTCACGAAATTTCTAATGGTTTGTCAATTTAGAAAATTTCTAATGGACATCTCACTCTCTCTCTCTCTCTCTCTCTCTCTCTCTCTCTCTCTCTCTCTCTCTCTCTCTCTCTTCGTTTTATACCTACTGATCGATGTGTTGTTGTCTTCAAAAAGAAAGAAAAGAAAAAAGGAGACAACGACTTCATTTCCTAATCGATTTATGACAAAGTTAAATGACTCCTCTTTTAATTTTCTTTTTTTTTTTTTTTTTTAACTTCGACATAGATTTCGAAAATTCGAAAAACGAAGATTCATTTTTGTTTATAGTTCGTTCAAGTAGTTTATCAATAATTATATCATTGACGTCTCCAATGAAAAAGTTTCATTTTTAGGGAATAATAATAAAGGAAAAAACAAATTCCCTGTTTAACAATATCATTTTTTACAACCAACAACTTATCATATATATATATATATATATATGTATGTATGTATGTTTTTTGTTTGTTTTTTTGTTTCCTACGAGTATTTCACATGTATCCTTTTTTTTTATATTCTTGTTTTCGTTTTCTTTTGTATCCTTCCATTTCCTTTTCTTTTTTTTTTTTTTTTTTTCCTTTTTCCATTCCCATTTGAAGCAGAAGGCAGCATCAGTCAAGGAATGTGACACGTGCCCTGCAGACGATCTTCCTCGCATATGTATGTACATCGAAATCATTTGTGATATTATGTGAGAAGGCCACAATGAGAGCCTCGGGCTATCGTAAAGCGTTCGTTCCTCAGATCCATGCGTCTTATTGTCCGTAACTGAGAATCCCTAGGGACTAAGAGAGAGACCCGGAAGAGAAAGAGAGAGAAGAGAGAGAGAGAGTGAGAGAGGAAAAGAGAGAGAGAGAGAGAGAGAGAGAACAGTTTCTCCCACGTTATTTCACGATTAATACGCCCCTGCAAAGTGTCTCTCCTCGTTTTACCCCTCCAACAACGTTGTTCGAGTCAAATGGATTTCTATTTGGAATTATCATGGAAATTTCCCACAGGGTGTCTACCATGGATTTGATAATAATTTGATAACGATGTAATTCGATAAAGATAGTTTGATAATGATGAAACGTGAATTCGAATTTCTACAAGTGTTAATTATTATTATTATTATTATTATTATTATTATTATTATTATTATTATTATTATTATTATTATTATTATTTTTATTATTATTATTATTCTTTTTTGCGAACTTTATGATTAGAAAATATTTCTTTTTTATTTTTTCATGTTCTGTTTTATCTTTTAATTTTGGTCCCTTTTTTCTTTTTCTTTTTTTCTTTTTTTTTTTTCTTTCTTTTTTTCTTTCTTTCTATCGTATCTATTATTTATATTTACAGTAGAATCTAATTTGAAATATTTTATAATATAAGATAATATATATATATATATATATATATATATATATATATATATATATTATTTTTATTATTATTTATTTTGATCTTCTATAATATTATATTTACGAGCCATTGGAACACACCATTATTGATATTAATTGGAAATAATAAAAAAAAATCCATGCAGAAAATCTAATTAATTTTCTAGAAAATATTAAAGTAGTAAAATACGAGTGTATACTTTTATCATCTTCTTTTTTTTTTGTTTCTTTTTTTTTTTTTTAATTTCTTATAGATCATTTATCTCAAAGCTCAGATGATTTATCGAACATACGTAGAAACGATCGAAATTTCATCGGCCGTTTTATTCTTTCTCTCTCTCTCTCTCTCTCTCTCTCTCTTTCTCCCTCCCTCTCTCTTTTTATTCTTCTCTTTTTCTCTTTTAATTTCACTTGGCATTCCGAGCAAAAGCCACGAGCGAGAAAAAAACAAAAAAAAAAAAAAAAAAAAAAAAAAAAAAAAAAAAGAAAAAAAATAAAGGAAAAAAAAGAAAAACAAATAAAAGAAAAAAAAAAAAAATAGTAAAAAGAAAAAAGAGGCGCGACAATTAACCTCTCTTCCGCATCGAGTATCCGCGGATGCAGTCGCGCGAATAAATACGTGCAACGGTCCACAGAGAAGGAAGATCGAAACGTTGCCTGAATGACCGTTGTCGTCGTCGAAACTAGACTCGTGAATTCGCCCGTACGTAGGTCATTCGACCTTTTTATATCGATTTTGAATTTAAAACGTAGGAAGGAGAACGAAATTCGTACGAAGCTTATTATCAAAAATAAGTTGTATTTATGTTCATTCATTTAAACGATCATATATATATATATATATATATATATATATATATATATATATCTTTTTCTCTCTCTCTTTCTCTCTTTGTTTTATCTAAAAAGAAAGAAAAAGAAAAAAAAAAGAAAAAGAAATTCCATTCCAAGAAATGCTCGATTTTATTTAATTGATCAATAAATAGTTAATATAGAAAATTTTTCCTATTATATATCTACAATAATTAATACCGTTTGATTTGTGTGTATATATATATATATATATAAATTGTTTTTTTTAAATAATAATACAAGTGCGCATAGAATATAATACAGTGTATATATTGATAATGCATTTTTTTTCGAATTAATGCAGCAATTCATATGAAAATATAATACGCGAAAATTGATACAATTTAATATTGCATATTGCAATATAATAATATTACACATTATGTAATACCTTGAACTATTACTTATACGATATAATAATTTCTATATCATTAATAGTATAAGTAAGACATGTTATATTCATTAAATCAATATTTATTTATACCAAACTAAATTATATAATACATGAACGATACAGTACCGTAATATTATTTATATTAATGTAAATAATAAAAAAAAAATAATCATTATCCCCTCTTTCTCTCTCTCTCTCTCTCTCTTTCTCTTTCTCTCTCTCTCTTGCAAATCTCACTAAGAGTACCTTTAACATCTAATCTTGACCATATTCATGCAGCTGCTTCCCTATAACTTCGTAATAAATATTTTAACGTATGTACCGAGGTAGGCTAGTCTAACCTAGCCTAGCCTAGCCTAGCCTAGCCTAGCCTAGCATAGCCAAGCCAAGCCAAGCCTAGCCTAGCCTAGCCTAGAGTATAGCTAAGATCAAGAATTTCGTATGCATTTATACTGTAAAAGAGAGATAGAGATAGATATAGAAACGAGAAAGTGAGAAAGTGTGAAAGAGAGAGAGAGAGAGAGAGAGAGAGAGAGAGAGAGAGAGAGAGAGAGAGAGAGAGAGAGAGAGAGAGAGAATGGTAATCCAAGCACTCGGCATCCTACAAACGTTGGTGGTTTTGGTCAAATATGGAATAGGCGTGAATCTTAAGACCGAATTAGAGGTGTAGATGTGAGATTAGAGGAAAGTCGGTGAGAACATTCTCTATTTCTCTTTCTCGCACATACGCACATACTCAAAGTGTAATAAAGAGTAAGAGAGAGAGAGAGAGAGAGAGACAGAGATAACACATACACACGATGTACACACATACATGTTCACTCTGAATAACTCTGAAATATTCATTTTCTCATATCGAAGAAGGTTTGCATCTGCTACCTGAAAGCCATGCAACGTTTACAGACTTCCTTAGATCCACAGCAGCCCCTATCCCCGCTCCTCCCTCCTCCACCACCATTCTCCACCTCAGTCCTCTCATCTCTCTTTCTCGTCATGGGGATACAACAGATTATACGGTAATGCTATAACCCTCGTCTCTAGACCGACTTTACCGTCTTGGTGTAA
>NC_062200.1:2039552-2052052 GCF_912470025.1 Vespa velutina | reverse complement strand
AATTAACAAATATTAATATTTCGATAAGTTAATTAATATTTTATTTGATTAATTATTATCAAACAATACAAGCGTATCTAATTATTTAATTATAAACTAATAATGAACACATCAATTGATCTATCTAATTTTCTACAAGTGTGGGCCAAAAATTATAAAAATAATTATAAACGTCATTTATTCCTTATTGAAATCTTTCATGGCTTGATGTAAAAAAAGAAACAGAGAAAAGTTTCTATGATTGTTCCAATGTAACCTTTGACCCACCTTAAGGAACTATCGGCACATCTAGGAACTTTCGGTTCAATTCTTTACTAACAAGACGAAAAGAAAGATAAATATAGAAGAATATATATATATATATATATATATATATATATATATTAGGTTTAAAAAATTATCTGAATCAGTATCACACTGATAGTATGATATTGGCTAATGTAATTAATAAATAAATATATTCGATCGTACTAAAACGATATCCACGATTCGTTTCTTTGATCTCGTTGTCATCTAAATACCATTCATTAAATTCTTCATTATAATTATACATTAAATTATCCCAAAATTTCATTCTATCCGTAAGATAATAATTTTTCTCTATCGTCACATAAACATCTTTTAAACCATTGAAAAGCATGTATTCGTGATGATAACGATACGCCGGCCAATTGGGTGTACTCCAAGTACTCGGTATCCTGTAAATACGTAATAGCGATTAGGATCCAAGGATCATCTGGATTATAGTCGATCGAATGTTCTGCCAACGTTGATAACGTTGAACGTTAAGTTACATATATGGTTGAACTATATACATTCGTTCTATGCGTTCCTTCCATATATCTACATACGTATGTATGTATATATGTATGTATGTATGTATGTATGTATGTATGTATGATGTATGTATGTATGATGTATGTATGTATGTATGTACGTCAGTAATATAACGATAATTATATTCTCGATCGATAATTAATTTCTCCTCTAACACGATCAAATTCTTATTATCTTATTATTTCTTTTTTTAACTTAATCATGATGACTCCTTTGATAGAATTACTTTGTCAGAATTTTTTTTTATCGAACGTCCAATTTTTTGTTCTCTGTCAATTATCTTTGCGTCGAATTAGAAAAAAAAAAAACAACAACAACAAGAAATAATCAATCGATAACAACGATTACGCTTATGATTGATTAATTACTTGAATTCATTTGGATTTTAATTATTTTAATTATGATCGTACTTTTGATCGATCAATTTCCCATCAATTTGATCGTATTCGATCTAATTATTTCCTTTCATTTGTTTTTGCGTTGAGAAAAGAATAATGAAAAGAAAAAAAAGAAAAAATTTTTTTACGATTAATAAAACTTTTGTACGATTAATTTCTTCGAATTGATATCGATTCTAATTATTCTTAGATTTTCAATTCTTACGATTAAATCGAATATAAATTTCTTACCCTGTTCTCATAAAATGCGACCATAATTCCGTCATTATATTGATCATGGTATTATCGCTCTCAGTATTTAACGATATCAATGATTCATACTCTTTGTTCAATATAGGAAAGAAATAATTAAGTTCGTCGCCATGACTGACACCTATCAAAACACATCTTGTCAATTGCGTTAAATTACGTACGAATCTATAAAAGAAAAAAGTTAAAAAAAAAAAAAAAAAAAAAAAGAAAGAAAAACCGAAAATATTTTTTATACAAATACATAATAGAACACTTTTACCGTAAGATACTCGAGTGCCATTTTTCAGTTTGCTACTAAATGTGCCGGAATAAGCGAAACAATAGAAAAATAAATTCGATTTCATGACTTTCGATAAATATTTAACAGTTTTATACGTTGGCCATGTGATTAGACCGTCACCTGCCATCTGAAAATTAAAAGAGGTAATATTTGAAAAAAAAAAAAAAATAATAATAATAACAATAATAAAGCGATACGTAGATATAAGTATATTCTTTTTTTTTTTTTTATTTTATAATTTCTCTTATTTTCATATCTTCACGATAACTCTTTTTCGTGGCTTGGATTAATTTTCTTTTTTCTTTTTCTTTTTCTTTTTCTTTTTCTTTTTTTTTTTCTTCCTGCAAATCGTAAAAACTACAAGTGTCGAAACTTTTGGGCCCATCGTATATTTAACATAAAAAGTTTACTTGATTAGAATGTAATTACGTTTAAATAAATAAATAAATAAAATAGGCAAGCGACTTTTTCGATAAATCTAATGTTTTTATATACTCACCTTAGTGATATCCTTTAATAGAATGTTAGTACCGTTCTCGCCGAAATAAAAATCTTTTATGGCTCTCGTAAAATTATCCACATTGTTAATAACATCCTGAACTTCTAAAAATCCTGGTAATAACGCATCGAAATTATTCATAAAAGTCATCATTTTCTTCGAATCGCCGTAAAAATCTGAATAAAAATAAAAGGAAGAGACAATAAAAAAAAATAAATAATATCAAAGGTCAAAAGTAATAAAAATTGCGAGAATGATGTTTTCGTCATTAAAGTTATATTATATTAGAAAGACGTCTATACGAGGGTCAAGTTTGACTAATTTTTTTTTTATATATATATATATATGTATAATGGAATCATATTTTTTATTATTGTTAATTGATTCAGCTTGTAATTCTTTGTGAAAAAAAAAAAAAAGAAATATTTTGGTATTAACGTATTTACGTCGAAGAGACAAATTTTAATTGAAATATTGTCAAGAAACAATTTACAGATTTATTACATTAATAAATAAATAATAATACATTGTAATATTATTTATAAGTAAAAGATAATGATTTTGTTTCTTAGAAATATTTAAATTAAAATACTTTGATACATTTATAATAAATAATATAATTAAATTATAAAATATAATAAATAAAATGATAAATAATTAATTCATTCATTAATTAATTGAAATATTTCAATTAAAATTGAAAGAAATTTAAATTAAATCCTCTTAACGCTAATAATTCATGTGCATTCTAATTGCCATTCATCCTATTTTTTTTCTTTCTATCTTTTTTTTTTCTTTTTCTCTTTTTCTTTTTTTTTTTTTTTTTTTTTTTTTTTTTTTTTTTTTTTTTTTTAAGTGACGGACATCTTCGGGTCGCCGCGAGGGCCATTTTAACAACCCCTTTGCTTTTTTAGAGATTTCATTCGAAAGTCAAATTGAATTCGTACTTATTAATCTACCGAGATAATTATAAAAAAACACGTGGAGAATTCAGTTTCAGTAATAATAGTAATAATAAGAATAAGAAAAGGAAGAAGCATAAAATAGAAATAGAAATAGAAATAGAAATGGAAAAAGAAGTAGAAAAAGAAGAAGAAGAAGAAGAAGAAGAGGAGGAGTTTTACCAAATGTCTTGAGTAAACCTTCATCCTGGACGACTCCTATTATACAGGGTATGTCGCGAAAAAGTTGTTTTTTTATAATTTCCATAGGATACATCGTTAAAATGGCGTCACTGGATTCTTCCTCAATTGTTGGTCCAAAAAAGCAATATTGATACTTATGTTGTGAATACTAAAAACGAACATATAATAATTATATTAGAAAAATATAATCATTATCAAGATTAATCGTCATGTCATTAGTACTCCGATATTTTTACACGTTCACTTTTAAATATATATATATATATATATATATATATATATATATATATATATATATATATATATTTATGATCCGTTTACATAAAAAAAAAAAGAAGAAAGAAAGAAAGAAAGAAAAAAAAAATATTCATTGTTATAAAATTAAAACTTCATATTCACCAATTAATCATTAGATCGAATAAATCTTAATATAACATTATTAATTCGTACAAATAAACGTGTTCATTCGTTAATACCAATGACAATTGGATAATAATGAAAGATGAAATTTTTTTTTACGAGATAGGAAAGATTCATTAAAATCTTGTTGGCGTCCAATGATCTCATACAATCAATTATTTCTTGATCGTAATTAATTAAGATATTATTGTAATTTTCATAAATATATTTCTCTTCAAGATTATCATTAATCTCGGTAACATTATCATCCAACGTTGTATTGAATTTTTTCGAACAACCAAGATCATCGGCCATGTTCTTCGATATTTTTCTAATAATATGTTTTGGATGTACTGCCCAAGTCGCCAATGCAGAACCACTGAGTAATATATATTTATCAAAAAGACCTTCAGTTTTCTTCGATAAAGTTAAAATATGTACCGCCGCTGCACCAGCGCTTTGTCCCATCAATGTAACAGAATTACGATCACCGCCAAAACTCTCAATGTTTTCTTTCACCCATTTCAAGGCCATCGTTATGTCCTTCAAACCATAATTACCAGGCGAGGCACAATTGGCCAAACTAAAAAATCCTAAAACAAGATATTCAACTTTTTAAAATCTTAAATCATTAATCATCTTAATGATCTTTAATATCTTTCCTCCTTTTTTTTTCTTTTTTCTTTTTTCTTTTTTCTTTTTTCTTTTTTCCTTTTTTTTTTTTTTCTTCTTTTTCAGAAGACAGAACGGTTGAAAAGTTCTTAAGCGATATTAAAAGTAAAATTATACTTCTTTTCTTTTACTTTTTCTTTTCGTCTTTTCTTCTTTTTTTAGATCGACAAACTACAAGTTCAGCTTTTGCAAAACTGCATGGCCCAACTAAAGAGCCCGAATAATAGCCTCTCGAAATGGGAGTAAATTGATTTTTAAAAAAGAACGTAAGAACTTTTGAACCCTCCTCCCCCAACTCACTCCCTCCTGAAACTTTTTGTCTAACTTCTCCTGAAAAGAAAAACTTTCAATTTCTATCACGTATTCATGGATCATTACCTAAAGGACCCAATCGATAATTTAAGACGACTAGTATCACTTGCTGATCGGCCCAATATGTCGCCGAGAATATTGTACTATTGTTGCTACCTATATTAAATGCTCCACCATGAATAAATACCAATACAGGATGTTTAGTATTTTCTTCCTGACGTTGATTCTATAATCATCGAAAATAATTGTATAAATTGTTAGCATTGTAAATATGGCATTGTAAAAGAAACGTGTAATCATAAATATTTATTATCTATAAATATAAAAATATTTATATTAGATATGATACATATATACATACATACATACATACATACACACACACACACACACACACACACACACACACACACACACACATATATATATATATATATATGTATATATATATATGTGTACGATACGTATATGTGTATTATATACGATGCTCAGAGAAATGTATCGTTAAGTGGCTAAATATGTGGCGAATGACAGCATTGCCAACCTTGACTCGTTTACATTTAATTAAATCACGTGATAATACAACCTTGGGGCTTAATCAAGCTCGTGTTCCATTTTCGAAAGAGCCGGAAAATTTGTTTTCGGTACGGTGCACTTGGAAACAAATTTTGTCGACGGACCCTATTCATGATATTTGTGTAAACACGGACTTTAAACCCCGTTAGTTTGAAATAAAACGATTTTCAACGGAGTACACCTAGCCCAGGCAACGAGTGATATTGAAATCGATCCGTCCGTATTCATGCTTTCATGATTGATGATCGGATACTTGTGAACAATTCAAGAGATCTATGCAGTTTTTCTTGTTGTTGTTATTGTATCTCGTTGTTGTTATGGTTGTGTTTTTGTTGTTGTTGTTATTATTATAGTAATAACAGTAGTAGTAGTAGTAGTAGTAGTAGTAGTAGTAGTAGTAGTAGTAGTAGTAGTAATAGTAGTAGTAATACTTGTAATAGTTGTTGTTCTTGTTTTCGTCGTTGTATTTTTTTTTTTTTTTTCTTTTTTTCTTTTTCCCACGTTTATATAAATATATATATATATATATATATATATTTTTTTCTCTCTATTCTCTATTTTTAAACACTTAGATAAGAATTGACGTATGCATTTCATCAAAGATTCACATATTTATTTATTTTTTTTTTTTTGGTTTTATTTCGTTCTCTTTTTTTTTTTTTTTTTGTAATATTACCGCTGGCACGTAGACGTTCAGATAAAGACAATCCTCCGAGCCAATTATCGTGTTAAATTCGATGAGTTGTAGGCACGGCATAGTATCATATTTTGCTTCTAATTCGTCCCATGTATTATTCCAAGCTCTTGGTTCCTAGAAAAGAATAATATATCATTGACGGAATAATGCGCAATTAATTTTTATTTATCTTTAATCCACATTGATATGATTTTTCCATGAAAGATTATTTGTAATTTTTCCCATATTTACGATATCCCATGATAGATATATTGCGTATAATTTTAATTAAGAATTATTTTTTATTTATTAAAAAATTTCTATCAAAAGTAATTCATGTTTGATTAATCATTTATTTGCTAAATTATTAAACTATTTCCGTCTAACGACAATTGTTATTTTTTTATTTATGATGTAGGTATATATATATACATAACAATATATAAATGGATACATAACAAAAGAAAATTACCTATTTAACAATTCTTTTTTTAAACCATTTATCATTAATCACCTATTATCTTTTTTCCAAGTGCAACATAGATACATATACACTGGTTATACTTTAAACAAGAATTATTTATTGGAAAGTTTTTCTATTATCAATCAAGAAAATCGTATGTTATCAATTAATTATTTTTTTATTCAAGCAAACTAATCTCTCTCTCTCTCTCTCCCTCTCCCTCTCCCCTCTCTCTCTCTCTCTCTCTCTCTCTCTCTGTCTCTCTCTTATAAATATACAGTTACTATTTTTTTATTGACTACGAAAATTTTATATAAAAAGGTTATACTTCAAACAAAAATATGCATATTAATTTGCTTGAAAATTTTTATCGATAAAACATAATCTCAATTATCAAATTTAATTATCTATTATCTTTTTTCCTTACCAGACGTAATAATCTCTTTTATAAATATACAAGTTACAATTTTTTCATTGACCAATGAAAACTTTAATATAAATTTATTATGTCTAAAAAGAAAATTATTCTATCCTTATTATAATTACTATCGTAAATTAATCTTTTATAAAATTTTAACAATATATTTTATATATTCAATTGAATTTATAAATTCTCATAATGAAATAATTCATAATACATACACGAAATCTTAGATCACCAATCGGTGGTTCCGCATACGGTATACCAAGAAAAGTGGCAATGTTTAATCCAAGCGAACTCTTCGTCCATTTTCCAACGATCGATCCAAACTTCGTCTCGATCATAGGAGATTTATCGATATTTTCAAAATCGATAGCGAGTATCACCGTTAAAAATAATAATAAAACGGCAAGTCCTTCGGGCAACATTATATAAAAACTAAAAATCTAATATGAAGATATATACGATAACGTATCGTTCCGTTATGTCCGTAGCGAATGAACAAGATCATACCGACTGACTGAAACAAAATGGATGGAAACATCGAAACTTTTAATTACGTAACATAATACTAGAATCAGAACAAGCAACGTGCGCATAAACAGACTGCGCAGGAATGATAATCATATTCGTTTTCGAGTTTTCCACTATGGAAACAAAAAAAAAATATATACATATATATATATATATATATTTATATATGTAAATGCTGGAGTTAATATCCCGAGCGTAGGGGTTAAAGGTCCTTGATAGGTTCCCCGACTTCTCCGACGGTATCCGTCGATTGCGTTATAGTTTCACACGTTTCTCTCGAGATACGAGAACCCTTAACTCGAAATAAATCAAACGAAGGCTTGCTATTTCTTATTTTTGTTTTTTCTTTTTCTTTTTTTTTTCTTTTTTTTTTTTTTTTCTTTTAGCAAATATACAAATCATGCGATAGGAATTCATAACACCTAATTGAAAGTTTCCTTATGGCTTTACGATTTTCTTTATAACACTTAATAATGTCGTTCAAATGTCAGACAGTTACATCGTTCAAACGTTCTTTATCTATACGATTGATCTTAATTTCTCATAAGCGTATACCGCACATATGTACGTACGTTAAAAAAGATATTACAAAGGTTTTAAACGATCGTATGATTCTCTATTAAAGAAGAGAACAAACCTGTTAGCCGTGTATCCTACGTCGTTGACGTTTGACGTTTTAATGTATATCACTTGTGACACATATATATTCTCTCAATATTTACTATGTCTCTTCTACGATACATTCGTTCGATATAATCATTTTACGTGTTGACTCGGAATTTTGATTATATATATGATAAATTATATATATATATATATATATATATATATATATATATATATGAAGCGATCGAAAATCTCCCCTTGTTTCCCTCCCCCTACCTCACCTTAACGTCCACGAGTATAACATTCTTTTATATTCTGCACAATTAAGATCAGAAGTTTGTGCCCGGAAGTAATAACCAATCTATTTGGCCGAAATGCCAAAGTACATTGACTCACTCTTTTAATCGAAACGATAACTTGTATGTGTGTGTATGTGTGTGTGTATTTGTGTTTGTGTTTTGTCCTTTATTTAGACATAATGGATGACAACTCCTAATGCTATACATATAACAAAATACGATAAAGAAAAAGACACATTGAAATTGTAATTGATAAAACGGGATAGAATGATAAAAATATTGACATAAACGTTTCAACGATTTTCTTCATTGTGTAATTGACCGTGAAATATATCTAATATTATAAATGTCATCATAAAATTAAATGTGTATGTTCTACGACCATTCCATTAAAATCCTAGATTAGATATTTATAGACTTTGATAACGATATTGTTAAATGTCCTGATAAGGAAGTACGATGAAAAAATTCTCTTCTCTTGTCATTGTGATATATACATGTCTCTACATAGTATATATAAATCGTTCTGTTCAAGTCGTATAATCTCTCTCTCTCTCTCTCTCTCTCTCTCTCTCTCTCTCTTGTTTACTATATTGTTAATGTCGTATTCCTGAAAAATAACAAGCAGAAAGAGATAACGTAAGACATTTAAATTTATGTAGACATTTAAATTCGTCAAAACAATAATAAGCAATATATTTGTTGTTATCCTTGTTATTTATTTTTTTTTTTCCTCTAACGTATATGCAATTCTCAAAAACAAACACGTTTTGTGTAATAATGTACGAACACTATCAAACATTAAAAAAAAAAAAAGAAAAGAAAAGAAAAATTTTTGAACGATGTTTAAGTAAACGTCAACAAATTGAAATAACCGAATATTTACGTGCCAACAATTTATAAAATATGTTGACGCATATACATATGTACATATATAAATCCATATAAATCCAATTTTAATACTAATGAATTATATCAACGTTCAATACATAATATATGTATATATATTATGTATACTATATTATATATATATATATATATATATATATATATATATATATATATATATATATATTGTATGTTTTATTATATATTCAACTTTTTTTTAATCGTTCGTAATTTAATCCGATTTAAACTTCTCTTCGATACGATCCGATTCAATTATTATCATAAAATTACAGGTGCGTAAATTACAGATGATAATTTCCAAATAGAAAATCATCTTGAAACAAAATAACCGAATGTTTTCATTTTTCTTTTTTATTACTGTTTTTTTTCTTTTCTTTCTTTGTTAAAAAAAAAAAAAAAAAAAAAGAAAAAAAAATGAATTTTTTTTATATGAAATCATATTTTTTTAATCGCACAGACGAATACAACTTCACTATAAAAAAAAAAAAAATTTTAACCAATGTGTTAAATTATTACTTCAAAAGATATTTCACAATTATATCATCTTATATACGAAGGGAAAGTCTTTCGTGTTTTTGATCTTTCAATTTCTTACATTGGCAATTATTAATAGATCTTTTATTGCTAATTTTAAATAAACAAATTAAAATTTACATAATTATAATGAAAATTTTCATGATTTCATTGTGTTTATATCCTCATTACGAAAGAAAAGAAAAATATTCAATTTAAAAAATTATTAACAAAATCCATTTTATTATAACAATATTATTGGAATGTTTAAATAAATAAAGGACAAATTATATTTGAAAATGGTGTTTGAATCAAGTCTCTACGATTTTTCGTTCAGAAGATATCGTCTTCGAAAGATTTTCATTCATAAATTATATGTTACAGCTGTTCGTAGTAACGTTAGTAGTAGTAGTAGTAAATTCTCGAAATTTATATAGGTCAGTGTGTCACTACGTTAATTTGAATGAAATTATGTAGGTTAGTGTGTCAACGTAAACGCCTTCCATTTATATGGAAATATCTCAGGAACTATAAATCGTAGAGACTTGAATCGGGTATCATTTTAAAGGGCAAAATCGTCTCTAATTTTTCAACATATTGTTAATAAATAATTAACAATTTGTTATAAACAATTTGTCATGAATAAATCCTTACGCACTGGAATCATCTGATTTTGTCGAAAAAAGAAAATGAAAAAAAAAAAAGAAACATTCAAATTCCAAATGTTTTATAAAAACAATTATATAAATTAATTAATAATTAATAAACAAATTACTTTTTTATATTATCAATAGTAACGTTCATCAATTGAATGAGAATATCTCAGGAACTATGAATCGTAGAGACTTGAATCGGGTATCATTTTAAAGGGCAAAATCGTCTCTAATTTTTCAATATATTGTTAATAAATAATTAACAATTTGTTATAAACAATTTGTCATGAATAAATCCTTACGCACTGGAATCATCTGATTTTGTCGAAAAAAGAAAATGAAAAAAAAAAAAAGAAACATTCAAATTCCAAATGTTTTATAAAAACAATTATATAAATTAATTAATAATTAATAAACAAATTACTTTTTTATATTATCAATAGTAACGTTCATCAATTGCATGAGAATATCTCAGGAACTATGAATCGTAGAGACTTGAATCGGGTATCATTTTAAAGGGCAAAATCGTCTCTAATTTTTCAACATATTGTTAATAAATAATTAACAATTTGTTATAAACAATTTGTCATGAATAAATCCTTACTTACTAAAATCATCTGATTTTGTCGGGAAAAAAAAAATATTCAAATTTCAAATGATTTATAAAAAATTGTATAAATTAAATAATAATCAATAAACAAATTACTCCATTAAACGCATATTTCAATTGTGTGGGAATATTTCTAAAAGTAAAAATTTTTTAATACTTGTAACAAATACACTAAGTAAATGCATTATAAGCATTTATTCTGCGTTTACTATATGCTTATTTTGCGCTTACGTTGCACTTAGCTTTCACTTATCTTACGCTTAGCTTATATCATTATACGTAAACTGGTATTTGATAATTTAAAAAATCCACTCTCTTACTATCAATATTTATCTCTCTACGTGGTTGCATATTAATATGTAAACTAAAATAATAATTTTTTCGGTATACACGGATTAATACGGTTCTTTTTCTTTTATAAAGTGCGTCAAACTGCATTGACTAATGCAATAAAAAGTATATGACTCCATTAAAAAAAAAAAAAAAAAAAAAAAAAAAAAAGAAACATTATCACTGTCACATACAGAAACATTTTTTATCTTATCAGAAAACTTTAATTGGAAAGATCTTTTTTAGAATTTACATTAAAACGTAAATATTTCAGTTGAAAGTTTTGAACAAAAAGAAATTTCATGACTCACTCAATGTATATATATATATATATATATATATATACATATGTGTATATAGATTACTACTAACTTAAAAGGGTGCCAGTAATACGGTCGGTACCATGACAAAGGATCTGCTTCTGCCAACGGAAGTCCTAACAATTTCCTGACAAGGAGCTTCCCCTGAGAATTTCCGGTCCGTTTCCACGAGAAATCTCTACATCAGCATCGCGAGTTACGCCTTGTTTACTGAGCCGTTTATATCTCTTCTTGGCATTAGTTATGCCTTCTTCTTCGATTCTAATTCCCCTTTATTCCATTTCCCTCCCCTACCTCCTTTATCCCCTTCCTACCTTCTTATTACTTTTCCCCCTTTTGCGATTACGAAAGTTAGATAATTAAACGATATTTCCTTTTGAAAGATTTAATACAATTTATTTCTTTGATCTAGATATTAAATGAATAACATTTAATTGAAATGATTTTATATTTTCAAACGTAGATAAAATTCTGATAAAAGTGAAAACAATGTTTGATTGACGCCACGTATATAACGTTCAAACTTATGATATTTCGAACGTGAATGATTTCGACGAAGTGAAAGCTATATTTGATGAGCATATTTATATTTTCAATTTGTATGTCGAACGAACAAATCTGATTAAAACGTTGAAAAATCAATTTTGAGAAGAAACGCGTTTCACGTACGTGACAATATTTTAAATGAAAAATATTGATAAAATATGAAACAACGTTAATCAGTTTTATCATTCGGTCTTAATGTGCGATAAGACGACGGATAAAAAAAAAAAAAAAGAAAGAAAGGAAGAAACGT
>NC_062200.1:2012052-2034552 GCF_912470025.1 Vespa velutina | reverse complement strand
ATCTTCCTCTTCTTTTTTCATTCTGCTTTCGTTTTTGATCCTTCACAATTAATTTTTGATCGATCTCCGATGAAACAAAATTAACAAGAAATAAATAATCTATTCCTTTAATAATTTTCAATAATCGACGTTAATGTAAACGAATTTGTTCATTCACGTTGATATCGTTTAAATGATATGTGTCTATTTATTTTATATATTTATTTAATATAATATAAATATATTTTATTTACGAAATTGATAATGTTAGATTTAAATGGATTTTTATTAAAATATGATACGTACGTGCGTACATATATTATGCCATCACATGTTAATGACGAGAACGAGGAGGAATAAATTACGAAAAATCATTGTTTCAAATTCTTCCTATTATATTTAAATCAAATGTCACATCGTTTTAATATAATAATGATAATTTAAACGATTAATAAAAATATAATACGTATCTAACAAACGACATACGTGCTTACCTACATCATACGCGTAAGCGATAACGAAAGAGACTGAAGGACTGATAGTTAAAATATTTGTTTACATTCACGTACATTATTACGTCGTCGTGTTTATGTTATAATATATGATTTTCAAGAAATAGAAAAGGACAAAGGAGATCGATCATTTAACATATATATATATATATATAAATGTATACGTATTGAAAGTGATAACGAAGGAGATTTGTTAAAAATAAATAATCATAGTTAAAATTTCTTTGTATATTACGTAGATAATTACGTCGGTGTTTCATTTTTTATTTTTTTTATTTTTTATATATATATATATAAACAATAATTTCGAAGAAATTAAAAAGAAAGAAAAGTAAGGACAAAGGACGCCTCGAATACGATTTTGTATCTATTGAATCGATCAAGGACAAAAGATGTTATGATATACTTGGTTGTTAGCTCGTCAAAGCCAGTTCGTATTCATACATCGAGCAAGCAAGTCGTTCTCGTGGTTGTCGTCATCATCATCGCAAACAAATCAATCATTTTTCAATCTATCTCCATTTAATAAATCTCATCCCATATGTTACTTTTATAACCATCGAATCAACCATGATTACGTACGTAATACGCATATATACATCAGATAATATCTATAATCTAAAATAATATCGTTAATTAACAATCATAAAAGTCATATATCATTTTTATATTCTCGATTGAATTAATTAATATTAAAATATTATGGGAATATATCGTCGTATCGTACGTTAACGCGGACGGATATGTATGTAATATACATATAAAAACTTAAATCAAAATAAAATCAATGATAAAGTAAAACGTACTTAAACGTTAATAATTAATGAGATTATTTAGTTCAATTTATTTCATGTTATTTGATGTTTATCCAATAAAGTAATGTGATTTTACTCGACAACAATTTGCCAATAATAAGGAATAATTTCGATTGAGGATAATAATTTATCGATGAAAGTATGTATAAAATTTTTTAATCGTTTGAAAAGAAAAAATATCCATTACATTTACCAAAGATTAATAATATTTTATAATTAACAAACGCGATATCTTTTATTTGATAATGATAATAATTATTACGAAATAATTTCGTTAGAAAATATTTCTAAGCTATTAGCTAGAAAACGTATATACATACATACATGTATATACATATAATTTTGATATTATATTAAATACCATTCGTTTTAGATTTCCTTCGTTACGTATGAACATAAAATATTTAAAAAGGATGAAAACAATTTCTATCCTATATATATATATATATATATATATATATATATATATATAAAATTATTAATATGATTTATCTATTGTTATTAGATTCGTAAAAGTAGGTTTAAAACAAAATAAATAAATAAATCAAACAAAAAGGGACAAACGAAGAAAAGTATATGGATCTTATTTGCAAATAAAATAAAATAAAATAAGATAAAATAAAATAAAATAAAAAAAAAAATATTTAGAATAAGAGATAACAATAATCATTGATATTGATGGTACCGATGGTACTGATGTATGTCTCCGTTTAAACGCAGCTATCGGGAAATGTGTCGAAACGATGTCCTTTCGTGAATTAGCGTCGTACCGCAATAGAAGCCGAATTATCATCAAATATGTCATCGCGCATTATGTATTTGCATTTGAAATGCAGCATTAAACGTCAACGAGTAACGTTTCTCTCTCTCTCCCCTCTCTCTCTCTCTCTCTCTCTCTCTCTCTCTCTCTCTCTCTCTCTCTCTCTCTCTCTCCTCGTGTCCTTTTCTATCTATCTATCTATCTATCTCTCTTGTAAACGTAGTACCACTCACGTAACAAGAGAAGTCGTCGAGCAATCTAATAATCGATCTCGACATGCGGATTTCGTTTACAGTCGTAATTTGTTATCAATCGGCAAATCAATTAGCCCGGATTAGTAATTATTACAATCGTAATTCGTGATCTATCAGAGTACGCTAAATTTATTAGTTAGCAAAGGTTGAACGAGCTTCATTGGGATCAAACGTTTAGCTATCCATCCAACCCGTTCGTCGTAAATTTTTTTATTCCACGTAAAGAAACATTTCTTTTATTTTTTTTTCTATTTTTTTGTTTTGTTTTTCTTATTCTTTTTCTTCTTTTTTCTTTCACAGAAAAATACAGAGAAAGAGAGAGAGAGAGAGAGAGAGAGAGAGAGAGAGAGAGAGAGTGAGATAAAGAGAGAGAAACTAGAATTAGCTAATTCTCATCGTGTTGATTGTCGTTTAAAATCGTAATGTGTTACCAATCGACATATCGATTAGTACGGATTAGTAATTATTAGAATCGTAATACGCGATCGATCGACTAGAATATGCTAATTAATTTTATGAAGTTAATCGATGATGATAAGCTTTATTGGGATAATGCGTTTCGCATCTATTCCTCGTCATAATTTTTCTCTTTTGGATTTTGAAGAATCATTTTTTCTTTCCTTTATTTCTTTTCTTTCGTCCGTTTCGTAGGGATCAAAGAAAGAGATAGAGAATGACAGAGGGAAAAAGATGAGATAAGATTAGAACGTGTTAGGATTAGCTGGTACGAAGAAGATAAAAAAAAAAAACAAACAAACAAACAAAAAGAAGAGAAAGAAAATGAAGAAAAGAGAAACAAAAAAGAACAAAAAAAAAAAAAAAGAAAAAAAAAGAAATCAATTTCAATTTCCATTTACGAACTTAACAATGTTCGTAACAGTCACGCACTCATTATTTCCGAACATACAAACTCTCCTCTTGGTCGATTTTTTTTATTACGTATAAAGCATATCAAGATCAAAGACTAACGACGATGATAATAATCGAGCAACCAAATCAACGAAATTTCGTTTATTATGCTTTCGACTTTTCCCCTCACCCCACCCTCCATCCCATTTCTTTCCTTTCTTTTCTCTTTATGAAATTCAATCTCGTGTAATAATAAACAATGAGAGTTTCGATTATCTCTAATGAAGATTGAAAATTTTAGATTTTTATCAGATATAAAAAAGATATTCTTAGATCGTTTCTAATTGAATTGAGCTTATATCGTCAATTGAACAACTAGCATAGTACGTTTCTCGAATTAATTTATTCATATAAAGTTTTTTAATTATTTATAAAAAAGAAATTATTGATTTAGAAAAAACAAACATATATATATATAATTCATGGTAATAATAATAATAATAATCTTATGTGTAATCTATAAATATCGTAAAAGTCGACAAATTCATTATTATACAGGATCATTATATCGTAAATAATATTAAATCAAATTAGATTCGTTGAAAAATCAAAGAAAATCACTATTATTACATCGTTATATCCTACATTATTCTAATTTAAACTGAACTCATTACAAATTGAACTGAACTCGTTATAATATCATCATTATATATTAAAAAATTATAAAACTGAAACAGACTCGTTTAAATATCAACAAAAGTCACTTTCACTTTACCATTAAATCATAATCAATTATGATTTATTATAAATATAATATAAGATATTATAAATAAAATGTATAAAAAATTATATCAAATCGTTCAACTTTTCGTGTAATTTGGTGAAATAATCATACTCTATCTCTCTCTGTCTCTAACTAAATCTATCTATCTATCTATCTATCTATCTATCTCTATTTCTCTCTTTACTCATTACAGTCATATGCAAACATATAAATTTTAGAAACGAACTATGATGGACAGGAAAGTGGGATATAGCGCAGATGCGGAAATAAGCGCACAAACTCACGCTCAGTATAACACATACACATATATAGACATCAACCAAACACTAGCAAGAGCCCGCATATCTAATCGTGCGTATCACGGGGTACAAGCAATTCCCATCAACCAATATTGTCGTGTGGGTAATGAACGGGCATGCGTTGAATAAACATGCGGCCAAAGGGTATACGCAGATGCGCGTGCGCAAAACAGAAAGAGAGAGAGATAGCGATAGATAGAGATAGATAAATAGAAAGATGGATAGATAGATAGATAGATAAATAGAGAGAAAGAGAGAGAGAGAGAGAGAGCGAGAGAGAGAGAGAGAGAGAGAAAGAAAGAGAGAGATAGAATGAAGAGTAAAAGGATGAGGGTAGGGTAAAGGGAAAGGGGAATGGTATAGGTATAGAATACCGATATGTTTCCCAATTGTCCATGGGGTTGTTCCTATGGGACCATTTTTGCACACGTCTAGTTTCGTAAAATGTTTCACGAGACATTTCTCTTTCAATGAAATATGTTTTCATTATTATTATTATTATTATTATTATTGTTGTTGTTGTTGTTATTATTATTTTGGTTTTTTTTATTTCTCTTGATTTTATTTTCTATTACCTACCTTTCCATTATCAATCGATTGATCTTTTCATTATTTCTTTTCGTTTTCTTTCATTTCCTTTTTTTCACCTATTAATTTCTTTATATCAATTATTTCGTAAAATTTTATAATAGAATTTATGATTCGTGACAGTAAATGGAAATGAAATTATTATTATTATTATTATTATTATTATTATTATTATTATTATTATTATTATTATTATCATTATCCATGTTTTATTAATAATAGAATATCAACGAATGTAAATTTATTTTGATGATGAATTATTTATTATTTTATAATACAATCATTAATATTGTAATAGTAATAATAAAACTAAAACTTTTATATATATATATATATATATCTTATATATAAGATATAAGAAAGTTAATTTGATAATATTTTCTAATCAATTATCACAATATCACAATTATATTACGATATATATGTTATAGAATAAAATTAAATCTTTTTTATATGCACACACACATACACAAGTTCGACTAAATGGCAAATATTTATAACGATTGTTGAACGTTTGTTAAAAAATAATCTAAAATTCTTAAGTAAATATCCGAACAAGAGAAACTTTTTTATTATTTCTAATGTTTATTTAGAGATGGTTGGAAGGGTTAGCTTAGGGTCTCGTTATAGGGTTGCTTGGTATTAGGTGATGAGGAGTAAACGAGGTTAGCGAGAGGTTAATAAAGAATGAGAGGAGTATCGCGAGGAGTATGTCTCGTGATAGGACATTGGTAAGGATCATAAACGTCTAAGCGAGCATTAAAATACATCGTTCACGAAATACCCTAGGATCCCTAGCGATTCGCCTTGGTCGGTGGTAGTTGTTTTGCCTTGGTGATGTATACTCGAATCTCTACGTTAAGAGATTTAACGTATATAGTATCATATGGCCCTCGTAAATATTATCGAGAAACACGCGTGTTTCCATGAAACTCACGAAAACGATCCATATTCTGATATTCTTCGAAACGATGGCCGTTAAGCGTTTTATGTATGTATATATATATATATATATATAGAGAACTACCAAAGCGAATTCCACGAAAGCTTTGTGATATTTATAGTAGTATAATAATACGTATAAACAAATTATAACACTTGTGATGTTAATAATACGAGAAAATATAATATAAATATTTTTCGATATACGTACATAAAGTATGCGTATATAAAGTATATAAAGTATACGTATCAGTGGATAAATATATATATATATATATTTTTTTTTTTCTTTTTAACTTTTATAATCTGAACATATGTGATAGAAAGTAAGATGCAATATTGACGTTAATCGTCAATATTATATACATGACGACCATCTATTTTCCATATTATTTCGTAAATAAACATTTCTCTTTATCAATCTCGAAGATAAATTATAAAAAATGAATATATATATATATATTATTATTATCACATATTATAAATATATTAAATGTTTATATAAAATCAATGAGACAAAACAACGATCAAATGCATGAGGAAAAAAAAAAAACGTTTTCCCATCGAAACACTTTTACTATTATATTTTATTTACATACATACATACATACATACATACATACATATGTCTCCGTATAAAATAATTTCTATTGCGACGATTTTAAATGAAATTCTAACGATCGAAATATTGACAGAAAGGAAAGAAAGAAAGAAAAAAAAAAAAAAAAGGTCATTTTGAAAAAACGAACGAACTCGAGGAATTTTTCTCATTTATGTCAACCGATCTAGAAAGTTTTCACGAAAGCCCATTGGAACTTAATAAAGTGCGAATAGATAGATGGAATCAAGATTATGCAATGATTCTAACTCTCCCTCTCTCTCTCTCTCTCTCTCTCTCTCTCTATCTCTCTCTTTCTATCTCTCTCTTGCAAGCGTTTGAGAAACGTATAGAGAAATCGTCAAGAGAGAAAGAGAGAGAGGTAAATAGTGCGAGAAGGGTGTCACGAATAGTATGAAATTCGATAAACGAAGCTATTCATTGGTTATCGTATATGCATATATAACATAGAGTTACGTTCGCGAATACAATGTGTCCATTGTTTTTCTCTGAACTTGGAATAAACGAAATAAAAGAAGAAATAAATAAATAAATCAATCAATAAATAAATAAATGAATAAATAATTTTCGAAAATTGGTCCCATGTCCAATTACGTTTTATCGTAATACTATCGTTTATTTACTATTTATTTCTTTTTGTTTTTTCATTATCGTTTATTTATAAATGAGATGTTTACTGCATATGCACGTGTATATATATATATATATTAAAAAATAAACAAAGAAGCATTGGAATATTTTAGTAAGTCACAAAGGCGGAGTCTCATACAAAACGAACTCTCAATGCTTTCGGCGAGTATCATATACGAGCAATTTAATTTGAATTCTCATTTGGTTACTCTATCTCTCTTTCTCTCTCTTTCTTTCTTTTTTTTTTTTTTTTCATTGTAATTGATAAAATATCTATCAATAATTACCGTGTATTCTCGTATACCTACTCTCAATGAAGTACAAAATGAAATGGTCCATTTCCTGAAGATTTTTAAGTAAGAGCAAAAAAAAAAAGCAGAAAAAAAAATAACAAGAAGGAAGAAAAAAAAAACTCGAGTCAATCTTTCGAGGAAAAAAGAAAGAAGAAAAGAAAAATAAATGAATAAAACGTTCTTCTTACGAAGAAAAAAGGAAAAGGAAAAGATAGAAAGAAAAAGGATAATATTTGTTATATGACTTAAAGAAAATATGCGTTCGATCATTCTGATCAAGGTCGTTCGTTCATATTTCTTTCAATGTAACACCAACAACAAGAACAACAAGATTGTGCTGTGATTATTACGACGGCGGGCACGGAATTGCATCGAAGTGAGACGCATTTAATTTGATGGTAGTCGTCGTCTGGGGGATTGTAACCGAAGGGTGAAAATAACGGGGGAGGTTAGGGATTGTCGTTCGTTCCTTCGTTCGTTCGTTCATTCGTTCGTTCGTTCGTTCATTCGTTCATTTTTACTTTGGTTCCTTCGTTCGTAACTTCTATCCCATCCTCTCTGCTTACCCATGTAATTAATTAACACCGTCGAGTTAATAATAGTAATGCAACCGCACCCCTACCATACCACAGCACAGTACACCACGCCATACCACACCACACCACACCACACCACACCACACTACACCACACTACACCACACCATACCATACCACACCACACCACACCACACCACATCACATCACACTACAACATACCGTGGCACGCACGCAAATTCAAAACCCCCCCTTCGTTGTGAAGAACGAGGTAGAGAGGGTTAAAGGAAGAGGATTCAACTTAAGGGAGGTTGGATAGATGGACGAGAAGAGGGATGAACGGGGAGAGTGTAGAGCAGAGGGAGAAGGAAGGGATGGCGTGTTAGAAGGACAAAAGGGGAAGTTCGGTTTGAGAGAGGACAAAATTGCGTCTGCTTTCTCTATCTCTCTCTCTCTCTCTCTCCCTTCTTTTTTTCTTTTATGAAGAAGGAGAATTAAAAAAAAAAAAAAAAAGAAAAAAGAACGAAGAAGAGAGAAGGGATGCGACGAGTTATATATCCATCTCCGTCTAACTAACGCTAACTCTAACTCTCACGTCTTTGTCTCCCCTCTGCCATCCCTCTTTTTTCGACTTTTTTTTTTTTTCTTTTTTTTTCTCTCACTCGAAAAGCTACCACGTATGTCTCGTGGGGGTAAAGCACTCGAAGGAAAATTCGTGAAGAGAAGGGCGTGGGACATATCGCATTGGTGGGATACTTAAGGGGTCGCAAGTTGGGCTGCTTTAAATATATTCTCCTGCTACTATTTCTTCTTTTTTTTTCTCTCTCTCTCTCTCTCTGTCTCTCTCTGTCTCTTTCTCATTCTTTCTTTCTTTCTTTCTTTCTTTCCCTCTGTCTTTCTTTTTATCCATCTATATCAGTAAAAAGTGAGAGATAGAAAGGGACCAAGGGGATGTGATTTTGAAGAAGACCGCGAAGAAGACTGTACGAGTAAGGGAGATAAAGATAGGAGGGAGGGACTAGATCATCTCCTTTTTTTCTTTCTCTTTCTCTCTCTCTCTCTGTCTCTCTTTCTTTTTTTTTATGTATATGTATATATCAAATCTAGAACGACGAAGATGAAGGACTTATCATTAGCTCGGGACTGTATCATTTGCTCCCTTAAAATTTTGTACAGGTATATTATATACGTATATATTATGTTATATTAAGTGAGTAAAACAGAGATAAATGTCTTTTTTTCTTTCGTATATATATATATATATATATATATATATATATATATATATATATACGATAGATAGATAGATATATAGATAGATAGATACAAATTATGTAAATAATTAATTGAAAAGAAAAGAAAAGAAAAAAAGACAAATTAAATATATATATATATACACACACACAATTGTAGCTCTTGCATCTTTATCGTTGGGAATATAGTGTAGTATAGTAATATGTATAACTTTCGTAAGGACTACCTATAATATATATATCGTATTGCCGGATTTCTTCTTTATCCTTTGTGGAACATGTTTGGCCGAATGGCAAATTTACATCCACACCAGTACGATATCTCCCAATGAAAACGTTCGCAATACTCGGCTAACGTTATCTCTAGGGAATATCGTTGTAGTTTAGGAACAGTAGCAACCCCAAGGCAGGCAGCCAGCCAGCCAGCCAGCCAGCCAGCCAGCCAGCCAGCCAACCAGCCAGGCAGGCAGGCAGGCAAGCAAGCAAGCAAGCAAGCAAGCAAGCAAGCAAGTAACCAACCAACGAACCAGGCAAGCCAGCAAGCAAGCAAGCAAGCAGGCAGGCAGGCAGGCAGGCAGGCAGGCAGGCAGGCAGGCAGGCAGGCAGGCAGGCAGGCAGGCAGGCAGGCAGGCAGGCACGAGGCTTTCTTATCTCGTTGTCAAACTCATGACAGTAGACGTCAAGGTACGACGAAGCGCTCTAGCGCTTTCCATTTTCGGGACAACTCAAACATCCAAGGAATCCTTCTTCCCCGTTACCTGCCTCAACTATAGACACCCAACCACCCACCCATATTTCCTTTCTCTTCTCCTTCTCCAGATTTTGCATCTCCTCCTTTTTCTTCCTCCTACTCTCTCCTCCTTCGTTCGTTCGTTCTTTTCTTGACTTTGCGATCTTGTCAAATCTTAGATGAAAACACCACCCCTCTCTTTATCTCCTCATCTCCCCTCCCCCCTCTCATCTCGACGTTGTTCTCGACAAGGATATTGACGTTACTTCCGGTAGCTTGTTCAATTTTTTTTTATTTTCTACAAATTTCCGTTCTTTCTAGAGCGCGAGCACGTCTGCTCTCTCTCTCTCTCTCTCTCTCTCTCTCTCTGTGTGTAGTATGTGTGCGTTCGTGTGTGTACTTTTTTTTTCTTTTCTTTTTTGTCTTTTTTCTTTCATTTCCTATACTACTAGTACTACTTTCAAATCCAACGTTTATATCGTATCAGAAAGAAACTGTTTATCCAACCGTTACGATCTTACCAAGGATTCCTTTCCCTTTGTCGAAACTGCCGATAGGAATTTCCTATCCTTCGATCGTATAAATATATATATATATATATACACTCGATATCCAACTATTACGTACGTAATTGATCGTGAATAAATTTTGTTAATTATATTACTGCGTACATATTTATTTATGTTGCATTGCGAATTAATTCGTTCGATTTGTGTTTGTTCTTTTAATGTTCTTATTTTTTCTTCTTTTCTTTCTTTTTTTTTTTTTTTTTTTTTCTTTGTATCTCTTTCTATCTTTTTGCCTCTTTTTATAATTCGTTCGAAATGCGAGAACATAAAAAAAAAAAAAAGAAAAAAGGTACGATTCTTCTCGAACTTATATCAATGTCAATTCACTGTGATAAGAATACAGTGGATTAAATTAATGTATATAGACACGTATAATATTTATAAGAAATTAATTTTTCATGCGTTCGTGAATATATACTAGCATATTATATTTATTCTTAATTGTAATTATTTTTATTTTTCTAGCTATTATTATTATTATTATTATTTCTCTTTTCTTTGATAGAGAATTATTTTTTCATGTAAAGAAACATTTCTCTTTGGTTTTTTCATTTTCTTTTCTTTTCTTCTTCTTCTTTTTTTTTTTTTTTTTTTATTTTGTCTTTATTCTTCTTTTCATTTATATTATTTTCTATTATTCTAATTCAATCGAGATGCAAAGCCATGATTTGTTACTCTCGATCCTGTCAATGTCATTTCCCCCATGATAAGAATATTTCCGTAAAGCAAGGCGAATATTTCGAAAAGGCAAAGGTCTGCAGACGTTCCTCTCGTTGTTCCGGAATTTTCATCGTCGTCGTTGTCGTCGTCGTTGCGTCGGGGATGTCAAGTTTTCGTCGAAAGAGGAAGAAACGATCGAAGGAATAAATGAGAGAGAGAGAAAGAGAGAGAAGGAGAATATTTCTAGAGGTACTTCAACAATTGTTGATTTCTCCGCTTCTCCGCAACCGTAACGTTGTTTCTCTTGCAAATTTAATTCGAAAACTTCACTCTTGGTCTCTTCCTATCTCCCTCCCTTCCCTTCTCTCTCCCTCCCTTCCCTTCTCTCTTCCTCTCTCTCTCTATCTATCTATCTATCTCTCTCTCTCTCTTTCTCTCTCTCTCTCTCTCTCTCTCTCTCTCTCTCTCTCTCTCTCTCTCTCTCTCTCTCTCTCTCTCTCTCTCTCTCTCTCTCTCTCTCGTATTTCCGTTTACTTCCACTAGCGTCTTTTGGTCTTTTTAATAAGATTGCAGCATCGTTGCAAGTTTTGAGGTTAGATCGGGACAAGAAGAAACGAGAAACGTAGAAATACAAGAATAATTTCGAATGAATGAATGGACGAGAAATTATCGAAGCGATCTTAAAATAATCTTTGCTCTTTCTTATTCTTTCTTTTTTTTTTTTTTTCTTTTTCTTATCTTTTTATTTCGTTTTTACTTTCTTACTTCTTAAAAGTATATATATATATAAAAGGGAGAGAGAGAGAAATTTCATGGATTTTTACATATTTTTGTCATTGTTATGTTAAACAGGAAGATAATTAACTAACGAAAACGTCATTTTCTTTGATGAAAAAACGTCGACGAATGAAAAAATATCAGAAAGAATTAATCTTATCATTTAATTTCGTAGAAAAATGACAATTAGATTTTTGTAATCCACTTTCGTAATGGTTCCGTCCTTTTTTTTATTTAGAAATCAGTCGCTACGTGTCGCCACGTTGTTATGACCATATCATAGTCGACCGATACGTAGAGTGACATCTATTGGCGACGCGAGAAATTGTGTTAAAAAGATGTTTCTCCTTTTTTCTTTTTTCCCCCCTTTTCTTTTCTTTTACTATCCGAGTATATAGAAGTGTTTTTACTTTCTTTTAGTGTTTTATTCTTCCTCTTCTTCCTCATCTTCATCGATGAATTTCATTTAATCGTAAAAAAAACAAAATTTTGCTTAATACGCCGTCATCGTAAGAAAATCAAAAGAACGTTTCAAATTTGAATAATTTTAATACGAAAACTCTCTACGTTGAGAAATTCTTTCTTGGAGAGCGATAACGAAGAAAAAGAAGGATAACTATGTAATAAGGAAGAATAAAAAGAGAATCGGCCAATGAGAAACGGAGCGAAAACCGTGACAGCCAACGACTTCTCGCCGAATCCATAAGTCTTCTTTCCATGACTTTACACGTTCGTCCAGAAGACAGATTTTCTTCGGTCAAACTCACCGTGTATGCGTATGCGTACGTGTGTGTGTGTGTGTGTATATATGCGTGCATGTGTGTGCGCTCATATATACATGTATGTACGAGTGCGTTCGTGTGGTCTATGGTGTGTGGGCTTCCTTTGCGCGATTAATCTTAATTCGCACGTTGAAAGCGGCCGTTTAGCGTTCCCGCCGTGCTTGAGATATGGCTGTCGTGCTATGTATCCTTCTTGAAATGCGACCGAGAAATCTTGCGGAAAGTGAGAAAATCTCCCGCGATAAGGTATTACGTTTTCCTACTTGTTCTTCTTTCTATTTTTCTTTGCTTTTTTTTTTTTCCCCTTCGCATACATATATACGTATACGTACGCGTTTGCGTACGTCGCCATCTTTCTTCCGTTTTTCTTTCTCTGTATAATGTATAACCTTCGCACATACTTTTTCGTACGGTTTTGATATCGACGCCACCATTTGAAAATTTCTCCCTTCCTTTCCCTTTGTTCTCTTTCTCTCTCTCTCTCTCTCTCTCTCTTTCTTTCTTTCTTTCTTTCTTTTTCACGGTCACCGGCACGATTTTCTTCTTTAAGCTCCGAAGTAGGGATAGATCGAATTGGGTCAAAAATAACAAGCGGATTGTTAAATTCTTTTCCGGTCGAAGGTAGGGAGAAAAAAAGACGAAGAGGAAAGATAGATAGATAGATAGATAGAGATAGAAAGAGAAAGAGAGAGAGAGAGAGAGAGAGAGAGAGAGAGAGAGAGAGAGAAGTTCGTCGGCAGGGTAAAGTAACGATCAGATCATGTCCCATGAGGGAAGAGCTTGATCCCTTCCCTTCTAAGAGTGTACATTTTTCAAGCGCAGCCTTGAAACCCCTCTTCTTCTCTCCTCTCCCTCTCTCTCTCTCTCTCTCTCTCTCCCCTTCTTCTTCTCCCTACCCTGTTCCTCTTTCTCTGTATTTCCATGAACGGCGTTGCTCCTCGGAGACACGGTGCTCGTATTCCGCAGGGACATCACGAATGCAAGAGGCATATACGATCCTATGCTGGCTTGCGTTCGAGCCGCAGGGCGCACGAATCGCGAATGCGTCGACCTCATTCTACTTCTCTCTCTCTCTCTCTCTCTATATATCTCATTCTATCTATCTATCTATCTATCTCTCTCTCTCTTTCTTTTTCTCTTCTCCACTTCAAATCCGTACGTACGTTCGAAAACGTTCTCCATTACATATCTTCGCACGTATTCGGAACCAATAATATAAAAAAGAAGAAAAAAACAAAAAAAAAAAAAAAAGAAAAAAGAACGAATTATACGGTGTCCCATTCTTTCTTTTCCCATCCTTTTCTCATTTCTTCTCGTCTATTGGTTGATACTTATGTATATAAAGGAGAAAGAAAGAAAGAAAGAAACAAAGATGGGCAAAGAGAAAGAGAGAGAGAAAAAAGCGCGGGAAATGATGAAAATTCGAGAACGTTCGAAATTTCTGCGCCGCGTCTTCCGTCAATTTTATAAAAAAAGAAGCAAGGTGCGTGACACGCCTCTCCTCTCTCCCTCTGTATCTCTCTTCCTTCTTTAGAAACTCCCATATTATATATATATATATTTCTCTCTCTCTTTTTCTCAGTAAACTGCCGCCTGCCCAACCAACATACAAAGCATCGTTTTCTACGTGCGAGACTCTGTCACAAAGTGAGAACGAGAAAGAGAAAGAGAGAGAAAGAGCGAGAGAGAGAGAGAGAGAGAGAGAGAGAGAGAGAGATAGATTAAGAACCGTGCAAGGTCTCTTTCGTTCTTCCTCCGTTCGTCGTTTCCCAACCCCTCCCCCACCTTGTCTTTCATTCCTTTCCCCCTCTCTTGACACATACGCTGATGCCGCTGCTGGTAGCATCGCCTTTTTGCTGAGTACTTTCTTTCTCTCTCTCTCTCTCTCTCCCTCACACACACACACACATACTCGAATCTTTTCGTTTCTTTCTCTCTCATACACGCATCTTTTCGTCTCTCTTTCTTTCTTTCTGTCTGTCTCTCTCTCTCTTTCTCTCTCTCTTTTTCTCTTTCATTCTTTCTTCCTCTTACCAATTCTTTTCGACCATGCGACCATCTACGCGTCTCCTTATACCGGGTGTCTCTTATCTTTCTTTCTTTCTTTCTTTCTTTCTTTCTTTCTTTCTTTCTTTCTTTCTCTCTCTCTCTCTCTCTTTATCTATCTATCTATCTCTTTGTCCCTGTCTCTTTCTCGCATACGAATTTAATCGTCGAAATATCTTTACAAATTTATTCGTCATCGAACGAAAGATAACAATATGGCTGCCGTCTATAAAAACGCAGTGGTTCGCATACTACAAATATCTACTTATTTCTACCGTAAAAATTATTATTGCTTGGGCGTCTCTGATTTATATTTATATATAGTATTTTATCGGTCAAACTAATTTATTTCTATTTGCGCTTCGTTTATCTTTTTGTTATGTTTTATTTTGTTTTGTTTCGTAAAACGTAAATCGACAGATAATCGCTTCGTTTCAATCTCTGCTTTATTTGTTTTTGTTGTTGTTTATTTATTTTTTTTCTTTTTTTTTTTTTTTTCTTCCTTTTTCGCGTGTTTTATATATTCATTTTCAATTAGACACGAATGAATAAACAAACGAGTATTAACGAGACACGATCCACGTTGTTTGATATGTTCCGTTCATACATACGTACGAACGTATATACATGCATACGTATATACATATACATACGCCCATATTTATATATGTATGTACACGTATCTATGTATATGTACATGGAATATAAATAGCATGTAATGAAATAGTAACGAGACTAAAGCTTCGGAAGCAAGTTTTAATGAAACTTCTCTCTGGGTAGGTCGTGATTATAATTTATATACATAGATAGAGATTTATTATAACTGACAGAGATGACGATTAGTTAATTAATAATGTAACGAACGATATATAATATATCTGTCTATATATATATATATATATACACATACGTGTATGTATGAATACGTAAGATATTACATGAATAAAAATTATATTATATATCTAGCAATATATATATGTTTAATATTTATTTTAAAAGAAAATATGTGTATTGACGAAATCGCCACCGTCCTTCCCATTTTTTTATTAGTCCATTTTTCTTCTGTCTCCCTCATTCTTTCTTTCGAAATAACATTTTCCATAATGTAACTTATCGTATGCTACGTCAGTCGAACTAAATTATATACTAAAGCTAATGTTTCTCTTTTCGAGTTGTTCGTATTACGTGATATATATATATATATATACATATATATATACACTATATAAAAACCTATATATATACAAAATCTATGTATATACCAATATACATGTCGTAGCATTTATATAGCCTTATGGCACGTAGAAAATGCTGTCGCAAATTAAGTGTGAAAATAAACATCGAAATACTAGGGTATAAAGAAATTCATAATAGTGAGATAAAGAAAAGAGAAAGAGAGAGAAAGAGAGAACGTATTGTTGCTAAAAGAATTTGGGAATCTTCTTGCGAAAACGCGAGAGAAATGAAGCAAACCGATATATCAAAACGGTAAAGGCGAAAAATTTACATTCTCTTCGTTTGGACTGAGGTAGCTTATATTTCTACTACTACTAGTACTATCATTATTATTACTGCTACTGCTACTACTACTGATACTATTACTATTACTTCTTCTTCTTCTTCTTCTTCTTCTTCTTCTTCTTCTTCCGCGTTGCTCGTAATATCTATTTCGGCTGTGGAAAATGCGGGACTACCGCCGGTGTATATCTGCAATTTTTATGATTTCTGATTTATTTGCAATTCCAAGTACGTGCCAAGGAATATTTTACGTATACATATATATATATATATATATATATATATATATATATATATATATATATATATAAATGTTAGAAGAAACCACGAGGGAAGGTAAAAATCTGCGATTACGTTTGTACAACCAACGACAAAGCGACGACGACGACACGACGACTATTTCTGTATGTATAGGTTAGGTTCTCCATCATACATATATGCATGCATCATACATACATCACACACATACACACATACGTGTAAGTCCGTTAGAGACTGCATAATTAACGTACCGACGGAAGATGGCGTCGATATACAATACATAGATATATAACTCACGCATCGAAATAAGAATCCGGGTTATAATACATAGAAGAGGTAAAGAGTCGTTCTTTGTAATTGATTTCACAGGCACGTCCTGTCCCGTCCCATCCTATCCCATCCCTTTCATTCTTTCATAAGCTATAAACTATTTCCTTTAGACCTATCGTAGTACTCTGTCTTTATGTATTCCTTTTTTAGTATCACCCTGTACACGCGCGATCATACATATATACATACACACAACTTACATATATACATACAACATATATACATATAACGTACGAAGTTGAATTGTATGTTTGTGCACGCCGTGTGCCGATACGGTTTTTACCAGCATACGACGGACGCACACACAAGAACGTACTACACATACACACTTAACACATACACTTATGTATATATACGAATGTACACACACCACGTACGACATACGTACGTACGTACGTACGTATGACGTATAAAACGTGTGTAAGGATATACGTCGTGAAAAGGAAGAACGCGTGTGAGCAAGAGCGAGGGGGAAAAGTGACAGAGAGAGAGAGAGAGAGAGAGAGAGAGAGAGTGTGTGATAGTGAGAGTGAGAGAGAACGAACGAACGAACGAACGACGAAGAAGAGCGGACTCGAGTCGGCTGTTGCCGGCTGCTCCCCTCTACGGTTCCCCTCCCCACTACTAAGTAACACACCGGCAACGGCGCCGTCACGACGTTTCCACGCCGCCGGTACTCTCTCCCTCCCAGTCGAGTAACGATAGCCGAGTATAACCGAGCGTTACCGAACGCTAGCGAGCCACGCTGCCAGTCAATCCCCTCTCCCCTCTACCATTCTCTATTCCCTGTTACACGGCGTCGGTTATCCCTACTCTCTGTCCTTCTCACTCGTTCGTTCTCTTCCCTCTCAGCTTCTTCTTCTCCTCGGCGTGCCGCGCGCGGACTCGTGTGTTCCTCTTCTATCGTGGTGCGTGTGTTCTCTTTCTTTCTTCTTTCCTTTCTTTCGTTTCGTTTCGTTTCCTTTTCTTTCCATTCCTTTCCTCTTTCCATTCTTTCTCTCTTTTTCTACGAAGTTACAACGTCGTTGCCGTTCGTTCGTGCATTCGTTCGTTCGTTCGTTCGTTCGTTACAAACTTCGAAGAAAAGGACCACGCGTGAAAAGAGAGAGAGAGAGAGAGAGAGAGAGAGAGAGAGAGAGAGAGAGAGAGAACGGAGATTTATCTCTTCCTTATTATCGAGTGCGTTATTGTATTTCGTTTTGTGCGTGGTGACGATCATCATCGTCCTTTTTGTGTAGAAAATTTTCCTTTATAGAAATAGAAGAGAAGGGAAAAAAAGAAGAAGAAGAAGAAGAAAAGTGAAGAAAACGAGAAGAGAGGAAACATAAACGAAAAGGAAAGAATAAAAAGAAAGGAAAAGGTGGGGTGATCTTTTTCTTTGTGTACGCGCCTACGAAACCCCCCTTATTCCCCCCTCTCGCGCGTTCACGCATCACGCGCACACACACACACACACACACACACACATACATATATATATATATATGCGCGCGAGCACGCACGTACACACATTTCTCAACTATGCGATATAGTGTGTCCGTGAAAATTGTTGTAAGTCCTATCCTCGTAAAATTTATATTATTTTTTTCTTCTTTCTTTATTCCTTTTTTTTTTTTTATTATTATTATTATTATTAATTCCCTTTTCTTCTCTCGTTTTATTCGTTTTGTCACAACGTGGTAACAACACCACATGAAACTTCTCCCGCGTCTTTTCAACGCACGCAGTGACGTTCGCGATCGCCGCGTACAACATCACCTCCCCTCTCTCCCCCCCCTCCCCCACCCTTTCTTCCTCCCTCACAAGTCAGTTCGCCTGCTTGCCTGCCTGCCTACTCCTACGCCGTGCTCCTCCTCCTCCTCCTTCTTCTCCTCCTCCTCCTCTTCTTTCGCTACATCCTCTTTCTCCTCCTTCTCCTTCTTTACCCCTCTTCCCCCACACCTTCGACACGCTCCTCCTGCTCGTCCGTTTCTCGTGCGCGCGCGAAGTCACGAAGGAGCTTCGTACGTCGCCGGCTTATAACCGTAGAGCCCGTATACGTATAGAAGTAGCCATAGTTTAAAAGAAGAGGGAGAATCAAGGCAACAAGGACGGAAAGAAAAGAGAAGAAAAGATATATCCTTCTCTTTCTCTCTCCCTTTTTTCGTCATCGTTCGTCGTCATCGTCGTCTCTTCGTCTTTATCTCTTTTTCAAGTTACGCTCTTCTCTCTCTCTCTCTCTCTCTCTCGAGATCGAGAGATCGAGAAGCACTTAAGATACGAGACGCATGTTCCTTGCAATCGTCATCATCATCGTCATTAACGTAGTCATCGTTGTAATCTAAATGTCAGTAGGAAGCAGCCAGAACGGCAATAGCAGCAGCAGCAGCAGCAGCAGCAGCGTGTTCCTAACCTCCAAATTGCCGTTCGTCGTTCTCTCGTGTTATCCCGCTTTCTCTCTCTCTCTCTCTCTCTCTCTCTCTCTCTCTCTCTGTCCTGAACAAGCGACGCACCAACCGACGATTGCTATTACCACTACCACATTACTAATACTACTACAATATTACTACTCACACTACTACACTATTACTACTACTAATATTACGTCTACTACTACACTAGACGACAGAGAGACTACCAGCACGAGACAAGAACGCGTCATCGAGGAAACAGCCTGACGTTGTTTGTCCACGGCATCGATTCGAATCGTACTTCGCGTCTATCGCGTGTTACACCGTAAATCAAAATCGTTGGTGGTGTGGCTGGCGTTGTGCCCCATGACCACCGTGCGTGTGTTCACCAATTCGTACGTATAGTGTGTGCGTGCGTGTGTGTGTATTCTCTGCGTGGGGGAGAAAAAAAAAATATATATATATATATATATCATCGAATCTCTATTTTCTCGAGGATTATCTTCGCTTTTCTTTTTTATTATTTTTTCTTCTTTCTCTCTCGCTCTCTCTCGCTCTCTCTCTCTCTCTCTCTCTCCCTTCCTGTAAACGCGAGTGCTTTTTTTATTTTTGATTATCAGTATATCTCAATCTATCCATCTGTTCTATCCGTCTATCTATCTATCTATCTATCTATCTAACTATATATCTATCAATCTCTATCTATGCGTCTTTTCGTTTTTTCTTTTTCCATTGAAAGATTCTTGTGCTTTGTGTAAAGAATAATAATAATAATAAGAAGAAGAGAAGGAAGACGAAGAAAAAAAAAAAGAGATAAACGACTCCTGTAAGAAGAAGAAAAAGGAATAAAAGAAACAGCGAAGAGGAAAAAATAAAAGAGAAAGAAAGAAAAAAAGAGAGGAAAGATATATAAACTTTTCTGTGATAACACGTTCTCTTTTCTTCGTTTGAAAATTGCCAGCCGGCGGTGGATTCAAAACGACGTACTTCGCCGGTGATCATCATCGTCCTACCGTTGTCACGGTCAGTATACTATATCAAATAATAATAATAATAATAATAATAATAATAATAATAATAATAATAATAATAATAGTAATAGTAATAATAATATGCTACATATATGTACACATATACACACACATATATATATATATAAGAACAGTCATGAACATATGCATGTATATGTACATATATATATATATATATAATGTACACACTCTACTTTTCATACAGCTACGAGAAACATAGTCTTGCTCGAGGGCTTTTGCGGATCAAGCGCCTCGAGGACGTCGAGTAAACGTCGTCTTCGTCTTCCTTTCCTCTTTCTTCTTCTTCTTCTTCTTCTTCTTCTTCGTCGAACGAATCATTCTTTTTATTTTTCATTTTATATTTTTGCGAGACGCGCGCGCAGGCCCGCCCGGCCGCCTCTTCGAAAATCTCATAACCCCACACGTTTCTCTACGGACCTGTGGAAGAGAAGGCAGAGGGCGCATGTCCGCCAATGAAACACGTCTCGCGTGCCCTTCGAATCGAGACGAAGACCGAGCTAGATCCTTACTCCTTCCTTCTCACTTCTCTCCTCTCTCTCCTGTTTCTTTCCTTCTATCTCTTTCTATCTTTCTCTACCTGCCGACATTCCTTACTTCTCCTCCTTACTCTTCCCTCTCCGGCCTGTTCCGCCCCCTCCTTTACTTCTCCCCATCCTCCTTTCTTTAGAACTCAACGATGCTTCTTCTCGGACTAAGCGTTACCTCTTCGACCGAGAAATTCGATCCTCGACCGTTTGAATCCTCTACTACTACAACTACTACTATTTTACTACTATTACTACTATTACTACACAATACTATTTACTATTACTACTATTAGTAGTACTATTGTCTAGTACTACACACGTTTATAACCTATAATGCGTATAAGTATGGATATATATATATATAAAGGTATATAGATACTTTTATTATTAGTAGTACTAATACTACTACTACTCCTACTACTACTACTTGTTCATAATAATACCTATTTTATAAGAACGGATGTCTATTCAATCTTCTATTATTACTACTACTACTACTACTGCACTACTATTATTATATATTACTACACGTTTAACCTATAATGTATTATAACCATGGAGATCCTATATATATATATATATATATATAATTTTTTTTTTCTATGCGTGGAAATTTTTCACACCGAATAAGTTCCTTTTTTCTTTTTTTCTTTCTTTCTTTCTTTCGTATAGATTAAAAAATATGAGATAAATTTGTATGGGAAGATCAGCCATTGGTGACTTTTTATATTTAGTTTATATTCAATGTGTTTATATAATATACGTATAGATTTTCTAACGTATATACGTGTATGCGTGTTGTTTCTAAGAAATATTCGTTTCGTTCGTTTGGACGGTTACAAACCGATGATATTCTCTCTTATAGGAAAGAGAGAGAGAGAGAGAGAGAGAGAGAGAGAGAGAGAGAGAGAGAGAGAGAGAGAGAGAGAGAGAGAGAGAGAGAGAGAGAGAGAGAGAGAGAGAGAGAGAGAGAGAGAGAGAGAGAGATAGAGAGAGAGTGAAAAAGAGAGAAC
Source organism: Vespa velutina (assembly GCF_912470025.1). Classification (NCBI taxonomy): domain Eukaryota; kingdom Metazoa; phylum Arthropoda; class Insecta; order Hymenoptera; family Vespidae; genus Vespa; species Vespa velutina. Next base: position 2,012,785 of record NC_062200.1, on the reverse strand, counting down.
ATGTATGTATGTGTGTGTGTGTGTACAGAGAGAGTGAAAGAGAATATGTATGTGTGTGTGCGTGTGAGAGAGAGAGAGAGAGAGAGAGAGAGAGAGAGAGAGAGAGAGAGAGAGAAGCCATCGATATTTATTTCGCGTCTCTTGTCCGTAAGCGACACGCGTGTCACGAAGACGGTTAACGACTTCGCGATACATTCAGGGGTGTCCATCTTATCATGGCGGCTATTCCCGGATACTACGTCGATCGTACGATCGATTGAAAAACTTTTAACAAGAATTATGATACAATGATAATGATGATAATGATAATAATAAAAACAATAATAATAATAATAATAAGAGTTACGAGTTAATTGACGACGATATACATGTATATACATACATGTATATTTATTTATTTAATATTTTAGTTGTGATTTTGATCGCCGATGGCAAAGCGATAAAAAAAAACGTCGTTAGCGTAGACGTTCGTGTGTTTGTGTCGAGTATTATTCCTCTTTCGATCGTTTTTATAAATATTAATATATAGCATATTAATATATATACATATATATATGTATATTGATGTACGTATGCGTGTATATGTCATTCGCTTTTGAACACGCGAAGGACAACATTTACGAAGAGATACGATACGCGTTATTTTACTTTGTGTAATTTGACGAAATAATCGCGAGACAAAATGCGTATTTTATTATCGTCGTCGTCGTCGTCGTCGTCGTCGTTCGTCCTA
>NC_062200.1:1982052-2007052 GCF_912470025.1 Vespa velutina | reverse complement strand
TTTTGCATTTATTATTATTATTATTTATTATATTCTACGCGCACGCATTATCGTCATATTAAAGTCCATTTAACGTAACAATGTTAGTGATAATGTGAAGCGATAAAAATGTCCTTTTTTTTTTCTTTCTTGTATTTCCGAAATAATAAATCGTAGAAAATAAAAGAGGAATGAAAAAAAAAAAAAAAAGAAAAAAAGAAAGAAAGAAAGAAAAAAAGAAGAGAGGGAGAAGAAAAAAAGGAGAAGAGTGGTGGGGTGGGGTTAACAAAGGAAAGAGAGAAATAAAAAGTAAAAAAGAGGAGAGAAAAAAAGAAATAAAAGAAAGAAAATAAAAAATATAAAATAAAAAAAAAGAAAAAGGAAAAAAGAAAGAGAAAATTGTGCACACCTCATTCGTTCTTTTTGTGTGCTCTCGATTTACACATACATGGTTCTAATCACGAAATATTTTAAAACGCACACGCGCACGGGCGCCGCATACACACACACACACACACATACAACATACACACATAAGGTATATACGAAACGAAGAGGACACACGTATATCCGTTGTATACGTATATACATAGAGAGGACATATATACATTAATAGTAGGACGCTTTGAAAACGACGTCCGGTCGCGTCGAGAGTACAAGAGCTTGTTTTGCAAGTGCAGGTCCGCGATAACGCCAGTCGGACCTCTCGTATTGCCGTGTCGTGCTGCGCTTTGTATTCCGAAGCTTCGCATTACACCAACACGTCGGCTATTTACGTGGAAAAAGAGAAACGTATGTATGTATGGATGCGTGTATGTATGTATGTATCTATGTATGATATGTATATATGTGTATGTTTGTCTCTATGTATATGTTGTGTAATGTGAAATGCTTAGGTTGCAACATTAAGCGATGTATATATTCGTTTCTTCTTTCGTTCTTCGATTATCTTTTTCGATCTAAGCTTCTTTCTCTCATTCTTTCTTTTTTCTTTTTTCTTTTCTTTCTTTCTTTCTTTCTTTTTTTTTTTTTTTTTTTTAAGTATGTTCGTCCATATTTTAAGGAGATAAATTAAGAGTAACTCGTTCATTTATTAAAGAATATTTATACGTTCGTTGTTCAATAATTTATAATTAATATATATATATATATATATACTTTGTTATGAATATATTATTAACATGTATAAGTTAGAGTATATATCTATAATATACTAATAATAAATATAATAAATATAATTAGATTTTTAAAATTACTGATATGTGTGTATGTGTAATGTGTGTGTGCGTGTGTGTGTGTGTAACTTGAAAATTGCTTAGCATTACATAGATTTAATTAAGAAACTTCACGTATTATTAACAAAATTAAAAAACTAAAAGAAAAAAAATATATATATACACTTTAAAAGATATTTCATTCTAATCTCGGGATAGAATTTAATATAGAAGTGCTTCGTAAATAGCGTTTATTTAACTTCGTGAAGAAACGAAAGAAGAAAAGGAAAGAGAAAAAAAAAAAAAAAAAAAAAAAAAAAAAAAAAAGAAGAAAATATCTAAATCCTCTGTTAAAAATGAAAATTATTAAAATATTTTTTAATTTCACGTTTATATATTCAGGCATATAAAAAAAAAAAAAAATTGTATTACGGTATATTTAGAAATTGTTGAGTTTATACGAATCTCACTTTTTCTCTTTATGTCACTCTCTCTCTCTCTCTCTCTCTCTCTCCTTTTTTTCTCTTTTTTTTTTTTAACTCTTTTAACTCTTCTCTTTTTCCTTTTCTTTTTGTTAAATTTGTTACTTTCGTTATTTTAATATGTTAAAGAAACGCGAGAGAATATTTTCGTGTCCTCATCGTTTCCGCGTTTTCGTAATTCACGGTTCTACAAATCTTCGAGTTTTCTGAAGAGATGACGAAGAGAGAGAGAGAGAGAGAGAGAGAGAGAGAGAGAGAGAGAGAGAGAGAGAGAGAGAGAGAGAAAGATAGAGATAGAGATAGAGATAGAAATAGAGAGAGAGAGAGAGTGAGATGAAGATATAGATATAAACTCTATCTATCTTTCTCTCTCAGTCTCTCATAAACGGTCTACCGGAAACCTTTGGGAAGAAAAGCAAACATTAGTTGTTGCTTTCGTAGCACAGTCTCTCTCTACAGCATTTATAAGGATTACGATGAGAAAAGTAAAGGGAATTTCTTTCGGTGGAACTAATTTTCAAATTCCATTACTAATAACGTCTTTTCAAATTTGTCTCTCTCTCTCTCTCTCTCTCTCTCTCTCTCTTTCCTCTCTCTCTCTCTCTTTCTCTCTCTCTCTCTTTTTCTCTTTTTCTCTGTCATATTCTTACCGATATTTTCATTAAAAACGAGATTAAATCTATTCCTATAGAATTAATTTCCAATGGGCTAAATCTATTTCTAGATGAACAGACAGATTTATTAGAAATAATTTATTAAGTTTTTACTCGTTCCTTTTTTCTTACTTTTTATTATTATTATTATTATTATTATTATTATTATTATTTTTCTTTTTTTTCTTTTTTGCCAGAGTAGAATTTCTTTTTTATTCCTCTTCTCCCTCCCATAGATCCAACAAGGATACATTTTTATTATTAACGGAGGAAAAGAGAAAGAGAGAGACAGAGAGAGAGAGAGAGAGAGAGAGAGAGAAAGAACATTTTCTTTTTCAATGAAAACGCAATCGTCATTATTTTTATATTAGATTATTAAACATAATCACCGTAAGTTTTGTCTTCTTATTGATCCGTCCAATAAAAAAAAATCTCGTTAAACAATTACTCTTGTAAAAGATTGCTCTTATTTCTATGTAGAGAAATAATTACGTGTTTCTTTCGTCTTTCTTTTTTTTTTTCTTTTTTGATCATTCGTTATTTAAAATAGGATTTAAAATTGAAAAATCCCAAGTCGTTGAGATAAAAAAATCTTCCCATGGTGTTGTTGTTATTAAGTGCGAATGTAAGACGACCGATGCATATATGTGAGAGAGAGGGATAGAAACAGAGAGAGAAAGAGAGAGAGAGACAGAGAGAGAGAGAGTGAGAGACAGCGAGAGAGAGAGAGAGAGAGAGAGAGAGAGAGAGAAGAGACAGAGAATGTGTAAACGGGAAGGTGGTGGTTAATCAACAGAGGATTATCGATTGATCGGCTACAAACACGACTATAATGGCGTGTCAGGAATCGATCATAACGATGCCGCGCTTCCTTCAGCCGGATTATTTCGAACGACCTTTGACGTCAGCTTAATACGCTTACTCACCTCGAATAGAGGGATAATTTCATTCGTAAACGAAGCATGCGTCGACGCGCACTTAACTATTAATCGATTCTTCTTTTACGATACTGTTTTAATCCCTTTTTCTACTTCTTCACCCTCTTTTTTTTGTTTTTTTTTTGTTTTTTGTTTCTTTTTTTTTTTTTTTTTTTTTTTTTTGGTTTTGTTTTCATTGTACACTATATCCTTTTTGTTTGAAGAAAAATTCTCATAGGGATGGAGGATTTATTTTTCTCTTCTAATTATTTCTTTTCCCCCTTTTCTTTTCTTCTTCTTTCTTTCATTCTTTTCTTTTTTTTTTTCTTTTTTTTTTCTTTTTTTTTTTTTTTTTGCAATCGATCGTCTCTCTCATTTCATCGGAAAATTTGCAAAACATTTGGGGGAAACAGTTTGATAGTTAATTATAGCGTTAACGTGAATTTATTTATTTCATGATTTTCTTTTTCTCTCTCTCTCTCTCTCTCTCTCTCTCATTTACTATTGACCGATACATTTTTCTCAGACATCGAATTTTTTGTGAAAGTAATTTGAGAATATAGTAAATTTGTGATTAATGTTACCATCATTAATTTTCATTTTCATTTATTTCATTTTCATTTTCAATTAATTTTCATATGTTTATTTTCTTTCTTTCTCTCTTTCTCTCTCTCTCTCTCACTCTTTTTTGTTATTGTTAAAAAGAAAGAAAGCAAAGAAAGAAGAGAAACGAAAAGCTATTAACCTAATGTAAATAGAATATTTCTATTTGTTTTAATTTTTTGAATTTTCTACTCTAATAAATCGATGATAATAATATACGACGAAGTGCCCGACAACATTTTCCAACTATGATAAGAGAATATACTCGATCAAGGTTGTTAAACAAAAGTAAGCAAGAGAATCTGAGAGAAAGAGAGAGAGAGAGAGAGAGAGAGGGAGAGAGAGAGAGAGAGAGAGAGAGAATCCATTTCTCCGAAATGTTGTTTATCGAGAGTTTCGAAAACAATTTCGTCGATCGCCTCGGCTGGTGTCCAATAATACCAACTTTCGATAATCCGATCACGCCTCTTCATTAATTAGATCGGATTACTGAGATTGCTATGCTTTCTCTCTCTCTCTCTCTCTCTCTCTCTCTCTCTCTCTCTCTCTCTCTCTCTCCCTTTTCCTATCTCTGTCTCTCTCTCTCTCTCTTTTTTATACACAGACAGCATACGTAATATAAATGTATGATAATAACTTTTATATACGTATATACATATGTATAGAATCATAATTTCCATATACACATATGTTTCTCTGTGTGAATATATATAGATGGGTGGGGTATAATAATCGTTTTTATATATGCACATACATAGGTGTATGTCTATAAAAAATAATAATTGTCATATTACACACACACACACACACACAGATATGTAAAAATATAAAACACAATTGCATATTCAATATGTGTAATAAGTTTTAATAAATACATACACGTACATACACACACAGATACATGCACATTAAATATTTATGTGTTAGATATGCGATAGGTTATGATCGAAAAAATGATTGATAATTTAATAGCATACGTATTAATTATTGACTGTGAATGAGATATGTATTTAATTCTCATTAGGAGGGTGGAGTTTTAATAAGAGTCTGGAGTGTGAGGAAAGAGTTTTCTTTTTCTTATTCAGTAATTTTCTTTTGTAAAGCTCCAATGAAGTCCTTCAGGAGTTTATGTATGTATGTGTGTTTATATATATACATATTGACGAAAGAATTATCCAACTAGCTCGCGCCTCTCGCGCTCTCAACGATCCGAACCGACTCTCTTCAACCAGGAAGCGAGTAATTTTGCCATTGCCTACTGTCGTCCACCCATCGGGGAAGAGATAATTAATTTCACCGCGGGGAACATCGTCGATATTACTGCTCGATAAAGAAATTCACGCTTATATTTCTTTTACGTGATAATAATATACGCACGCACGGTATATATCTACAAATATACGCACATGTGTGTATGTGTATGTGTGTGTGTGTATAAGAGAATGAGAGAGAGAGAGAGAGAAAAAATGGTTTGAAAATCTCTCGAAATATGTCGACAATATTTTTATTCTCGTTTAATTTTTCTCTTGCCTTTTTATTATTATTATTATTATTATTATTATTATTATTATTATCTTTATCAGATATTAAGTGAAATTTAATTACAATTCTTTGTTCTTCTCGTTATAGAATTTTCTTTTATTATTATGATTGATATTTAATTTTGTCTTCTCTTTCTCTCTCTCTCTCTCTCTACATTTTATATAAAATTTATATAAGAATATTTTATATATATATATATATATATATAGACTCACATACACGCATATGTAATTTGAGGTTATTTTGTTATCTCTTTCTCTCTCTCTCTCTCTCTCTCTCTCTCTCTCTCTCTCTCTCTCTCTCTCTCTCTCTCTCTCTCTCATTGTATTTTCCTTTCTCCGTTTCCTATTCAATGGAATTAGATATATAGTCTAAATCGATACTTATTTACTGTAGTTCTCGAAGAGCATGTTACTACTATTTTTACCGTTCATTGTAAATTGGTATTCGGGGCGAACGGATCGTTTCACGAGCACGACCTTTCGAATTGACGAAAAGGTTATTTGCCAAAGAGAGGAGTCAGCTTTACGGTCTCGTTTCGTTTCGTTCGTCTCTCTTGCTCGTTCCTTCGTCAAAAAGAAAGAAAGAAAGAAAGAAAGAAAGAAAGAAAGAAAGAAAGAAAGAAAAGTAAGAAAAGTAAGAAAAGTAAGAAAGAAAAGTAAGAAAGAGAGGAGTGAGTTAGAGGCTGAGGGGTAAGGGAGAGAGAGGTCGATTCCGTTTATTTTTTCACGATTCTAAACGCGTTTCTCTGTATTTATCTTTTACCAGAATACAAAAGAAGACTTTTTGGATAAATGTGTATTTATAATATACATATATGTATATATATATATATATTTATATTTATATTTATATATATATACATGTATTATTGTCCCTCGTGTAGTTATTGTAGATGTGTATGCAACGACGCCGATTGTAATATCGGCATAGTATTTCCAGAACAATTTAGGACAGACGGCACCTGTCTCCTCCTGTGTGCTGTATTCGGGTTTCGAGTTATAAAAAGAACAACATTTGTATCACAACGCACTTCATCCTACTTTTCTCTCTCTCTCTCTCTCTCTCTCTCTCTCTCGCTCTTCTTCTTTTTTTATTTTTTATAGAGAGTTTCGAGTCACACGTGAAGATTTTATGAACGAGCAGTATTTTTAGAATTTTTCTTTTATTAGAATCTGCGATATTGCGTATAATATGAGTTGTTCTAATAACGAATAAAATAATGAATTTAAAAAAAAAAGAAAAAAAAAAAGGATCTGAAAAAGAAAATACTTCTTTTTTTTTTTTTTTTTTTTTTTTTTAAAGAGATTTATTATACATTTCTTTAGTACGTCACAGTTTTATGTGCATATTATCAATGTACATATTTATGTTCAATGACATTTGGGGTCAGATAATATGGACTCGTTCACCATAATGTACACCCATTATAATATCAGTCATATAACTATCGCATCGTGTGTTAAGCGTGCAAAAATGATTTTCCAAAGTTTTAAAATAATTAAACGTCTTTGAATTTTCGATTAACATTAATCTGGGAGTGGACGGGAATTTTTGGAAAATATGTAAAAAAAAAAAAAAGAAAAAGAAAAAGAGAACTTAAGGATCGTTGTTTATCATTTCGACTCGTTATCAAATCATTCACAATTTGATAATAATATTAAAGTCTAAATATTATGAAATAAATTAATATAATTCTTAATAATTAATATATAATTATTAATTAATTATTGCTATTATTATTATTGTTAATATTAATATTACAATATTTATAATATTTATCTAAGTTTTATTTCTATGTGTGTGTATATATATATATATATATATATATATATATATGCATATATAATATTAATATAATTAGAATTTATACTCTATATAATATAATTTATTACAAAATATATTCTATTGGAAAGAACATTATTACAAAATATTCAGTATCATTCTTGGATCAAAAATATTATCTTTTCTCTTTTTACTTTATTACGATGAGAAATATAGATATAGTTAAATAGAGATAGAGATAGATAGATAGAGAGAAAGTGAGAAAGAGATAGATTGAGTTAGAGATTTATGATCGTACATCTTCACTTTACTTTGCATGCCTGTAATAAAATTGTTACATGTTAAATTATGACGTTACTTATATCTCAATATATTATAACTTACATTAACATAAGTTATATATTTAATATGACATATAATAACTATACGATATAATTAATATAATATTAATATCATAAATATTTTGTTTATCATTGGATTAGGAGTGTGGTATCGTCTTTCTTCACTTTCGTTATAAAGAAGATAGAGATAGAGAGAAAGAATGAGAGAGAAAGAAAGATAGAGAGAGTGAGACAGAGAGTGAGAGAGTAAGAGAGAGAGAGAGAGAGAGAGTGAGAGAGAGAGAGAGAGAGAGATTTGTGTTCGTACGTTTCACTTCACTTTACTTTACTTTACGTTTTAAGCTCTTCTATAATAGCACTGGAGTAACCGCATGCTTTTATCAGCTTATCTTCGAAAGCGACGATAAACATTTGAATTATTAAGCCCCGTTTTCTATCTCGTACAATCGATCGATTGATCGACGGAAAAGAGAGAGAGAGAGAGAGAGGGAGAGGGAGGGTGGGGGTAGGAGATAAGATGAGATATCATCGAATTTCTAATTCGAGGTAAGATGAATGGAAGTAAAAAAGAAATACAAGGACGATAAAGTAAATGTGTAATTTAAGGATTCAGGTATATTTCTTTTTTTCTTCTTCTTTTTTTTTCCCCGCCGTCCTTTTCTTCCCCCCTCTTTCCCTACCTCCCTCCCCGTAAGACTTAATTGCCGACCTTGGATTTTTAATTCTTGCACGCGAGCTTTTATTACGTTATCGTGCATCATGCCGCATTAAATATATGTATATATGCATATATGCATATGTATATATGGGTATATGTAATATGTATTGGCAAATTCGTTGCATCAGAGTTGTTCGATATTTTTTTCTATTTCCTCCCTTTTCTTTTTTTTCTTTTTCTTTTTCTTTTCTTCTCTTTTCTTCTCTCTTTTTTTTTTTAATCGCATTACTTGATTTTTACTTATTATTCGTTGTTACATTCGACGTTAGGAACAAAATCGGCGGGATTTTTCTATGGTAATGCTCTTAAAAAAAAAAAAAAAAAAAATGTAATAACATTATTCAGATTTATAAAATGACGCTATAAAAAGCCATATAAAAATGTGCCCGTGAGAGATATTGAAATGAATATAACGTAGAAATAATTTGTATAATGTATTAATATGAAATAATTATGACAATGAGTTTCGCTTTAAACCAAGATCAATGATAATAATAATATTTATAGCACGTAAAATAACTAGAATATAAAGTATTTCGTATAAAATAATTATGACAATATGTTTGATACGATACGAAGAAAAATTGAACTATTACTTCCTCCTTCTCCTCCTCCTGTTTCTCTTATTTCTAATTCTCCCCTTCCTCCCTCTCTCTCTTTCTCTCTTTCTCTCTCTGTTTGCCACGTTCAATTGTATATATTAAATAATATTATTTATATTCATTTTAACGATCCTAACGTTAATAAACAATTCCTTCGTTCGTGACTTTTATTCGCAATTGTTGACTGTGAAAATTAAAAATTGTCGTCGTTTCTTTTCTTCTTTTTTTCTTTTTTTTTTTTTTTGTTTTAACGACGAAGAAACCGTATCGATTAATTATTTTTAATTGTTTCATGAAGATGGCCAAGAGAAGTCGTGTTCGAAATTATTCATTAAATTAATAATTTATTCCATAAAAAAATTCTTTCCCTATTGCTCGTGGAGATTTTAATTTTTCATCGAAAAAAAAAAAAATAATAAACAAATATTACATAAACAAATAAAAAATATGTAATAAAAAATATAATAAATAAATAAATCGAACAAATCTTTTACGAATCAACGGATTGAGAATTGGTAATAGATAAAAAAAAGAGAGAGAGAGAGAGAGAGAAAGTTCGTGATACATATATATATATATACATACATATTTTTTTTTTATTTTCTACGAACTTTGATCGATCACGAAAAAATATTTATTATTTAATATCATGTATTAAAAAAAAAAAAAAAGAAAAAACTATATCGTATTTAAAATTATTTTGTCATGGAGCTTATAATATTACGCGAAGAAATTCTTTTCCCGTGACGAGAAAAAAGGAGAGGAAACGTATTTTTCGAAGGGGTTGTTAAAGATTGAGCGAGATATAGAAAGAGAGAAAAAGAGAGAGAGAGGGAGAGAGAGAGAGAGAGAGAGAGAGAGAGAGAATGGGTGAGTGAGTGAGTGAGTGAGAAAGACGGTGGACTGGAGGGAGTGAAAATAGATGGATGAGAGGAGGTGGGAAGGGAGGAGGTTCACCAAGCGTATAGAACGCGATACGATCGGGGATCGTCCGTAGAACAATGAGCAATTATTGCCAGCAGAGCAACAGGCTGGTCGAGCGAGCTGGCAAAGTACGGGAATATAGAGTGGGAGAGGGATAGGGAGAGAGGTAGGGTGGTAGTGTGAGAGAGAGAGAGAGAGAGAGAGAGAGAGAGAGAGAGAGAGAGAGAGAGAGAGAGGGAGAGAGAAGATAGGGGTTGAGGGAAAGAGAAAGATGGAGAGTGATAGAGCGATAGAGAGAGCAGCCGGCGGCCAGCCAGGCCCGTGAGAGGAGGGCCTGTACGAGGACAAAGAAAAAGGGTCTAACCACCCCTCCTTTTCTCCCTTTCTGTATTCTCGTTCTCTCTCCCTTTTTCTCTCTCTCTCTCTCCCTGTTTTTTTCCCCTCTCTTCTTTCTCTTTCTATATATTCTTCTTTTCTTTCTCGTTCTGTAAACCACAGCAGGCGAACGAGCTTCGAGCAGCAGTGCTCAACTCAATTATTATTACTCCCTTTCTTTCTACAAGTTATACTTATATATATATATTTTTTTTTTTTTCTTTTTTTTTTATATATATATACTTTGCGAGAGAGAGAGAGAAAGAGAGAGAGAGAGAGAGAGAGAGAGAGAGAGAGAGAGAGAGATTTTGTAGATATAGTTTTAGGTAATATTCAGCGCGGAGTTGGCGTTTGTTGTCACATTAGTTTCTTTTTCTTTTTCTTTCTTTTTCTCTCTCTCTCTCTCTCTCAAAAAGTTGGGTTGGATAATTGGTATTTGTTTAATTATGGAAATAGTTTATATTTATATACATTTATTATATATTATTTAGAATTGAACAACTAAGTTGAACTCATTACTAATTTCGTTTCTTTTTTACTTTGATATATATATATATATATATATATATATATATATGTGCGTGTATATTATATATTTTATTAAATTATATGGAATTATAAAAGTTAAGGAATATATATGATTCTTGTTGTTGGATGGGATATTTTATCAGGTTTTCATAAAGTTTCTTTGGTTTATTAATGATAGACATCTCGGAGATAAATCCGTCATTTTATGTTACAGAGATAATATTTTGAAATTTATTCGTTAAGTTAAGTTTCGTTAAAGGGATAGAAAATGAGAGAGGATAGTTCGTTTGTTTGTTTAATTATAAAAATTTGTTTTGAGTATAAATTATAAAATTTTTGTCAAAAATCGAGAATATATAAATCGCGCGTTATATATTTTTACGATAATTCTACATAATGTATAATAATTTTTTAATAATTTAAAATTTTTAAATTATTAAAATATAATAATTTAAAATTTTCCAAACGGAAGAATAAACAAAAATAAAAAGGAAAAAAAAAAATATATATATATATATATATATGTATATAATAATCACTTGGAGAAACTTTTCTAGTTAGATCTAAAACGATAGTAATGAAAATGAGAGATCGACCATGTTATTTAATGTTTAAAGGATATCTAATCCCGATGACGTTACTTCATCCTGTTCGTAATGATTCGAAACAGGTTTCTGCTTTCTAATTATCGATTACGTGTAGCACTATTCTTCTTCTTTTTTTTTTTTTCGTCTTCCTTTTTTTCTTCTTTTTTTTTCTTTTTTTTTTTTTTTTTTTTTACGATAAACAACTAAGATAAGAAAGCAAGTAGCGTAACGGTATTATCGTTCTAAGGCGAAACCTAAACGTAACGTTTGAGGATTCAGGTCAAGAAGTATATTCCGAGTCTGTTTATGGATCCTAAACGTCCGAGTTTCTAGACACCCGGCTAACTTAGCTCGTATCTTTTTCGTGCGACAAATAAACGTGCGTTTATGTGTCGTTTATGTGTACGTGGGTGTGTATGTAGATATATATGTATGTACGTATGAATGTATGTACGTATAAATGTATGTATGTACGTGTAAAAGGAGCATCCTCATCCAAAACTTCTTCTTCTTATATTATTATTCTCATTTTCAACAATCAATTGTCTAACTCGTATGTGTGTATTATGCGTGCGTTTATGTCTTTTCAAAAATAATTTCACTTATCCATTCGTTTCAATATCTTTTCTTCTTTTTTTCCTTTTTATATAAACGTAATTGAATGGCACGTCGATTTAATTTTATAGAACACGGTTGAAGAAGAATATTTGTTCAATGTCATCTTTTTACATGATGAATGAAATGGGACGTGTTAAGTGATAACTATATGGTGGAATTGATAAAGTCATGTGTAAAGAAACGAAAGGAAAGAAAGAAGGTGTGAGAAAGAGAGAGAGAAAAGGAAAGAAAGAAAGAAAGAAAGAAAGAAAGAAAGAAATAAGAGGTCGAGAAAGGCAATAAAATTACATACAGAAGAGACATTGTTTTATCGACGTTAGGCTATGTATATATATATATATATGGAAAACAATTTATTCTAATCGCATTTATTCATCCTTCGATATTCGTATTCATTTCTTTATTTTTTTTTTCTATTTTTTCTTTCTTTATTTTTTTTTTTTTTTTGTAACTAACTCATGCAACAATTTTAATAGATTAAATAAAGCGAATGCTTTATTTGAGCGTTCTTTTTATTTTTCTTTTTTTTATTCTCTTTTCTTTTTTTTTTTTTTTTTCTTTTGAATATTTTTTGTTCCTCTTTGTTTCCTTATTTCCAATTTTTTTTTGGTTTCCTTTCTTTTCCTTTCTTTTCCTTTCAGTTTTCTGTTCTTTGTTCTTTTCTTATTTTTCTTTTTTTCTTTTTTTTTTTTTTTTTTTTTTGAAATATTTGTTCGCGTTTCTTTTTTCTGCTTTTTTTTTTATTTTTTTTTTATGTTTTTGTTTGGAAATTTCTCCTTAAAGAGGAAATTTCGAACGAAGTCAAGTGGTTGAACGAGTGGGATGGTTGTTAGTAATGGTGCGTTAGTAAAAGCAACGAAAATTCTTAGTCGATTATTTAGAACGTTGCGAAAATGTTGGCCGCTAGGCGATTTGTTTATACTGGGATAGATACGGACAGACACGAGTCTGACTTTCGAATCCGTCCGAAAAGCCCGCAAGAAGAACATGCAAGAACGCGCTTGAGACTTCGTGTGCCTGGCAACATTAGAATAAATAATCCTCGATTTCGGCTTTGACCGATATATCTTAGCTCTTTTCGTGAACGAACATTATTTTATTTTGGTCCTTTATGAAAATCACTTGCGATTGCTATATTATATATATGTATACATATATATATATATATATTACATTATATGTATGATATTACATGAATATTTAATAGAAAAAAAGATAAGAAAAGGAAGAAAACTATTGGAAAATAAATTAAATTAGTAAAAACATTTTTTTTTTGTCGATGAATACGACGATATCACGATTTGTGTTATTTGTAATTAAATGCGACTTTGACCTTGAATCTCTTCTCTCTCTCTCTATCTCTCTTTCATTCTCTCTACCTTCTTCTAAAAAAGAAAAGGAAAAAAAAAAAAGAAGAAACATTTAATATAAATGACAAATTACTTTAACATAATTTAGTTGTCATTATCGTTTAATTCTCAACTGTTCTTTTCTATTACTATTCTTTTATATTCACATTTCGTAGTATGATGTGACGGTAGATGAAGAAAACTTTACTAAACAATTTTCTATACGTACACATTATCAAGTTGTGACAAAAAGAATAATGAGAGAAAAAGAGAAAGAAAAAGAGTGAGAAAGAGAAAGGGTGAGAGAGAGAGAGACGAGGATGATGAAGAAAGAAAAAAGAAAGGAGAGTAGGTAGGGGTTGATCGCGTGTGGAGAGGGTGAGCATAGGGTGGAGGACAACAGGCTATAGTAGACGGGTTTCGTTAGATCGTTGATGGCGTTCGAAGGGTTGCTGCTGCTGCTGCTGCTGCTGCTGCTGAAGGACTTGTTCTCTGAAGAGGAGGAGCATTTCAAGGACACAGAGGAGATTCCTCTCTCTCTCTTTCTCTCTCTCTCTCTCTCTCTCTCTCTCTCTCTTTCTCTGTGTGTAGTATCCAAAGAAGCCGTCGTGCGAGGTTCGGATTCATAAAACTCCTTAATGACTTCAGGAAACCAGTTTCTCCTCTCGACTGACGTTTTCGTCTCCCTTCTACAATCTCTCCCTTCCTCCCCTCTTCTCTCTCTTTCCATCTTTCCCTTCTTCCTCCCTCTCCCTCTCCCTCTGTCTCTCTCTGTCTGTCTCTCGCTGACGTCAATGCTTTGCATTTTACCAAACTTTCCTCTCTCTCTCTCTCTCTCTCTCTCTCTCTCTCTCTCTCTCTCTCTCTCTCTCTCTCTCTCTCTCTGTCTCTCTCTTAGATCCTTCCTGTTTCTCCTGTAACTCTTTTTTATATGTACGTGTGTATTTTTCTTTTTTTCCCCTTTTTTCTATTTATTTATTTTTTCTCTCTTTCTTTCTTTCTTTCTTTTTATCTTTCGTCCTTTTTTTCTCTTTTCGTTTTCTTTTCTCTCTCTCTCTCTCTCTCTCTCTCTCTTTCTCTCTCTTTCTCTCTCTCCATCTTTTCTTTCGTTTTTGTTGAAAACGAGCTAACTCCAGGTGTGTAGCCCCGGGTGGAAACTAAACCTCGTAGTTCGAGGGAACCTCGACACCTGCCCTCCCTCCCCTTCTCTCTCCCTTTCTCTTTCTCTCTTAATAGCTACACGCGCCAGTGTTTTGTGTTCTATGTGCATATTCGCGTACGTGGAGAATCATTTTAGTTTTTTTTTTTTTTTTTCTTTTTTCTTTTTTTCCCCATACTAAGAAATTGTTTTAAGTATGCCTGCTTTACATGAAATACACAGATTGACGTGTTTAATTAAGTAAAATTATTGAAAGGAACGAGAGATTTCTTTTTTTATTCGTACATATAGAATTCTAGTTATTTTTAAATATCCATAAATCATAAATTTATATGTTGACTTCTTTTTTTTCCATTATATCTAAGCAACGAAAGTTACGTGAGTAAAGTCGTAGTATGTTAAAAAAAAAAAAAAGAAAAAAAGAAAAAAAGAAAAAAAAACAGGAAACTAGATAGATCTTTTGTGGCAAACACTTTTTCGAGTTAAAAAAAAAACAAAACAAAAAAAAAAAGAAAGAAAACGTTCGATTTACTAGTTCATTTTTTTATATTTCTATTCGCTTCTTGTTTTTATAAATCACCCCACCCCCCAATATACACACAAATACACACACACACACACACATACACATGCGCACGTTTCATTCGTTACGAATCTATTGATAAATCATACACTCACGTCCATTACTTTTTTTCCTTTTTTTCTTTTTTTTTTTTTTTTGTTGACTCGAATGAACGTCATTGAGAAACTAATAGATAGATAGAGATAGAGATTGAAATAGAGATAAAGAGAGAGAGAGAGAGAGAGAGAGAAAGAGAGAGAAAGAAAGAGAGAAAGAAAGATCGAAACAATGTCAAAGATTTAGAGAAAACGATAAAATATAATCGCATGGCAAAATATCGAATTTATATCGTTCGTATCGCATGAAATTACGTTGAAACACAGTAGTCGTGTTCATGTTAGGAAGAAGGCGGCGTCGTGGATTATGGCCTCGCGCCAGTCAAACATTACCAACGACGTTTTCTTATTCGCCAATCTCTCTCTCTCTCTTCTCTCTCTCTCTCTCTCTCTCTTTTATTCTATTTCTCTTTTTCTCCCTTTCTTTCTTTCTTTCTTTCTCTTCAAGATTGAGAACCACCGAGCGTAAAATAACGTATGCACGATGCGTCAGCGTCTGGTCTCGTCTGGCCGCACGGCTATGCTCGCATGACTGCTGCTTGGAGAGAGAGAAAAGAAATAAAAGAGTGTTAAGGGTATGTGTGTATGTGTATGTGCGTGTGTATGTGTAGTGTGTACTGCGATAGTATTTGTGTAAGAGAGAAAGAGAGATCGAAAATATTTTCTTTTCTTCATCTAAATTCTATGATCGTACGCCGGAAGTCTCCTTAAGGCGTGGGGGAACTTACAAATTTCATAGATCTATTTCTATCATCTTTATTCGTTAGAAGTATAAAGCATAAATGATTTTTTTTTATTATTATCTCTCTCTCTCTCTCTCTCTCTCTCTCTTTTTCTCTCTCTATCTATCTCTCTGTCTATTTTCTATCTTTCTGTCTGTCTATTCTTATTTTGCGTGTCTGTATTTTTATTAATATTATTCTAACTTTTGATTCGTTAAAAAGGGGAAAAAAATTGGATTATTTGAGAATAATACACAGAGTATTATTCGTGGAAAATTAATGCTTTACGTTAGATTGTTAACTTTTGTATAATGATTGTATAGAGTTTTAATTTGTTTGTGGAAATATAAGAAAAGTTAAGGAATAAAAGAAGAATATATATTTTTATTATAATGATCAAGTTATAAAAAATTGTATTCCAAACTCTGAACGTTGAACGAAATTATTAGATTGATTACGTTAATTATTTCAATTTAATCGAGTTTCCGTTTGAATTATTTAATATTTATGAAAAATATATTTATTAATTATCGATATTTCAAAGGTATAGGAGTTTATATACTTTTATAAAATATTATTTAAAAAATTCATTGAACTAATTAATTTATAGTTTTAATTGGGACTATCGATTTCTCTCTCCCTCTCCCTCTCTCTTTCTCTCTCTCTATATATATATATATCTATGAGAAATAATAGAAAACTTGGAAGCGTTTGAAGCGTGATTTCACCTGGCGTATCTTCCTTTAGTTAGACGCTTTCTAACGTCTTTAAGATGGATCGCGAGCGTCTAACATCTCGTGGAATTTATCATTCCTTTCGATGTAAAATCTATTAGAAAGTCATCCATGAGCTCTCTATGTGCAAGTAAGCCGTTTGTGAATTAACTTTCTCGATCGTTCCTTATCTGGTTCATCTCCTTCTCTCTCTCTCTCTCTCTCTCTCTCTCCTTCTCTCTCTCTCTCTTTCTCTTTACACACACACATACACACACACAAACATATCCGTCTAACTATTTCTTTTTATCCATTCATTATATTTCGTCTAATTTTTTTTATTTTTTCATACTCATATATATATATATATATATTTATCGAATTTGCTTTCAATATTTATTCTATTAGATCATTAATTTTTTTCTATTCTTACGTCTTTTCTTATTATATTCTACTTATTTATTTATTTATTTATCTATTTATTATTATTATTATTATTATTATTATTATTATTGTTATTATTATTATTTTCTTTCTTCAATTTCACCTTATAGAATAGAGAATTCATTCTATTATATATCAACGGAACGTAATACTTTATTATCTTTTATGATTGGCAAAAAAAAAAATAAGAAAAAAAAAATAAAAAGAAAGAAAAAAAGAAAAAAGAAAAAGAAAGAAAAAAAGAAAATAGAACTCTCCTCTCTCTCCTCTCTCTCTCTCTCTCTCTCTCTCTCTCTCTCTCTCTCTCCTCTATTCTTTTCATACACGAGGAAACATGGGACAATAATTTCAAAGATGGCGTTTTCTCTAGAATGTCCAGGCATGCAAAGAAAAGAAGAGGTATCTCGAGTCGACGGAATTTCTTTTTTTTTTCTTATTTTTTTTTTTTTTGCAGTTGAAATAGAAAGGGATTGGCGGAAAGGAAGAAGGGGGTAATAAAAAGGTTGTGTCCCGTCGTTCGGATCGAGTTTAATAATCTTGTGCGGTACGAACTTGGAATTTGCTTGGCGCCAGACGTGTCGGCATGTCCTCATTTCGATATATATATATATATATATATATATATATATATATATATATATATATATATATATATATTTCTTTTTGTTCTCTCTCTTTCTTGATCTAACTTCATTCTTCCTTATTTTCCTCTTAATATTTTAAAATCAAATATCAGACTTTAATCTTAACTGGCCAAGTTAAATATCGAGAATATGGAATATGTCGTTCGTGTTTGTTGTAAATTGAGTTCGTGGCATTCTTCGATGATATATCCCAGAGACCTCAATTCTTATCCTTCATTTTCCCCTCACTCTTCCCTCCCCCTCCTCCCCCCCCGTTCTCGTCGTTTTGTGATCGACTCACTCGTATAATGACCTTGCGTTCCTGATGCAATAGCTGCGACAAAATATCGTTTCATTTTGAATATTTTGACGTCAATTACGTTATCAATTAAGAGAATATTTGTTTTTTTTTTCTCTTTTTTCTTTTTTTCTTTTTTTAAAGGACTATTATTCGTATAAAATTATTTTCCAAACGTTAATTATTTTGTATATAGTTTTACGAATGTTCTTCATTGTTATTATATATATATATATATATATATATATATATATATATATATATAATGTTTTTGTACGAAACGAAATGTTGTTAATGATTTCAATTACGTAAATTAAGTTTAATATACTTTCTCTACGTAATATCTCTCAAATATTGATTCAACAACAACGTGTATATATATATATATATATGTATATATATATACGTTAGTTTTATCGTAGAACGAGGAGTACAAAGATAAAAAATATTCCATTTTTCTCGAGGTAGGTAGTAAACGCGTGTTGTTGGCGGAGGAGGAGAAAAAAATCGACGCTGTCAAAGCTCTCCTCTCTCTCTTTCTCTCACACTCTCTCTCTCTCTCTCTCTCTCTCTCTTTCACCCTTTCGAATTATATTACATGTCGATCGATGTAAAAGCGATGGAAATTTATTTTCGGCTTGAGCTCCCGCTTTTTAACGATCTCCAAGACTTCGATTATATACCGTGGTGATCGAGAAAGAGGAGTTTAAAAGGGACTAAAAAGAAAAAAGAGAGAAAAAAAAAATCTTAGGAAAGATGAAAAGGTTGATACTTTTTTTTCTCTCTCTCTCTCTCTCTCTTTTTCTTTCTTTTTTACTGGAGACGACCTTTGATCCCTTTGTTCGAAACGACTAAGAGACACGTGTAAAATTGCGAGAAAAAGAATCAAACGAGAGAGACGAGAGAGAGAGAGAGAGAGAGAGAGAGAGAGAGAGAGAGAAGGAAAATAGATACGTTCAGTTAAAAAAATCGTTTAAAAGTTATACGCGCTATACACGTATACGTGTATTTTAAATTACTTCATTGATACTTAATTTTATATGCGCATGTATTGTTTTGCAAATGTTTTATTCTATGTACAAAGAAAGAGAAAAGACGAAAAAGAAGAAGAAGAAAAGAAAAAGAATAGGAAAGAGAAAATAAAAATGAGAAAATAATAAATGAAATGCGAAAAGGAGAAAAAAAGAGACAGGAGAAAAAAGTTTTAGGAAGTCGTATTCCCAATTGATTATTCTGTTCGATAGATTAGCTCGACGGATAATCGTAAAAGAAAAGAAAAAAAAAAAAATTGCATTCACAGTGGCGCACGATCGATACACGCCTAATCTCTATACTTTATCTCGTTGATATTGTTCGACAAATCAATGACATTCGTTGGTGTAATATGTTTTGAAGAAAAATCATTAGAATCGTTAGGAGGACTCAATCGATTTCTAAAAAAAAAAAAAAAAAAAAAAAAAAATAGAAAAGAAATATCGTTTGAAAGCAATCGGTTTCTAATATTTGTCATGTTCACTCATTGTCATTTTCATTCATTAGAAAAATAACACGTTGATTCAATTGAAAAGTGGGATTTATGTGTATTCTATTGCTGTATTTTATTTATTATCTTTTTTTTAATTTTTTTTTTTTTCTTTTTTTTCATTTTGTCTTTTCATTCGTAAAAAAATTATTGCATTTTGGACAAAATCTTGCGTGGAAGTTATACTACTTAGGCCTGGGCCGCAGTATATAAAATGGCGTCGTAGATAATAGGTGCTATTTTTTTTCAGTCGTTACTCTCTCTCTCTCCCTCTCCTTTTTTTTTTCAATTTTTTTTTTTTCTTTTTCGTCCGATTTTTTTTCACGTTCCTCCGAGATAAAAATGTTTCTTCGATTATTTTCAAGGACATTAGCCGACATTATTTCAAATCAATCCTACGTTAGATTTCTCCTTCTTTTCTTTTCATTTTTTCTTTTTTTCTTTTTTTCTTTTTTTTTTGATTTTTATGTTGAATACGAATGCAACTTGTGTGACATATACTAGTTAGAAAAAAAAGAAAAAGAAATAAAACATAAAACGTAATAATACATTGCGATGAGGTTAAAGTTGATAAAACTCTGCAAAAATTTTCAGAAATAATTTCTATTTTACGCATGTATCCTTTTTATCTTTTAGGATCGATATTAAAATGTAATTCGAAGAATAATAGAAAAGAAAGAGAATGATGAATACCCCCGTGCGCTCACACACACGCATACACACACAGCAGACAGACAGACAGACAGACAGCGTTCATTTCAATCTCAAATTTCTTTATCACCCATGAAAACATATACACTGGCACGGTTTCGTTTCAAAGTGACTAATAGTTTTTATCGCCACACCTTTCATGATATATATATATATATATATATATAACGGGTGATATGAAACGAAAAAAAAAGAGAGAAGAAAAGAAGACGATAAGATGGTATTAAAATTAATCCAAGGTGATAAAAAATGAGAACAAAAGAAAAATTCTATTGCTTTCTTTTTTCTCCTTATTTTTCTTTTCTTTCCCTTCCCCTAACCCTCTCCTCCTTCCCCCACCCTTACTTTACTTTTCTTCCTTCTCACTTATCGTTTCTTATCAAATCAATTCATTTGAGTAAATGAAATAAATTTATTATTTAGAAGAAAGAAAAAAAGAGAGAGAAAAAAAAGAAAAAAAGAGGAAAATCTTCTTTTTTCTTTTTTTTTTTTTTTTTTTATCTCCTCAGTGAACGCTCATGAGTTCGCGCGCGCGCGCGCGCGTGCGTTTGCATATCTCTCTTCTCCCTTCCATACGACTCGTGATTATACTATCTTGAAAGGTGGGTGGATGGATGGGTGGGTGGGGGTTGGGTGGGATGGTTGAGTGGTTGATGAGGATGGTTGGGGAGGATGAGGGGTAGGGGTGGGCTGGAACGGCGGTTTGCATGTGTTATTTCGAAGTTACGCGAGTTTAACGCGTAAACGTTCGGACGCGCGTGCTCGAGATAGATGTTGCTCGGCTAACGCGAGTTACCGAAGTTTATCGAGATTTATTAGGGAAGTCGAGAACATAGCGCGCACATACATACATATACATGCACACGGACATTAAGAGATAGATGTGTGAGAGAAAGAGAGAGAGAGAGAGAGAGAAAGAGAGAGAGAGAGAGAGAGTTTATGATTTAGAGTTCTTCCCACCCAACCCCCTTTTACCTCTCTTCTTCACTCTTCTTGGCCGTCGTCGTCGTTGTCGTCGTTGTCGTCGTTGTTGTCGTCGTTGTCGTCGTTGTCGTCGTTGTCGTCATCGTTACTATTGCTGTTACCGTTACTGTTCTTGTCCTTGTCTTAGCACGTGTTACGTCAAGAATCATTATCTAACTCGATGACATCAAAAGAGAAAGAGAGAGAGGGAGAGAGAGGACGACTAGTAGTCGTTAACAGTTTCGGACTATAAAATACGAGCTTCTCTTGCAAAGCCTCTCTTACATGGTTTACTATAGTATAGTATAACGTATGTATGCGTGTGTGTGTGTGTGTGTATGTGTGGGGAGGAAGTCATATATATTTATAGGGGATGTTCGAAAATGATCTGTATAATTTTATCCTATAATCTTTTTCAACGAACAATAAAACAGTATAAATTCGTTTGATCAATGTTTAATTAATTTCGTTTCGATTTGTCAAAGAAAGGTTACTTTGACGTCTCCATGATATTTCTATATATATCCGAATTAAATAGATTTTGATAATAACGATGGAAAAATGGATTGTTGTTTTAATGCAATAAAAAGAAAAAAAATTCTCTCTAAATCTAATAGCCCATAATTAAAAAATATCAATATAAATAAAATTTCTAAAATAATTATTATGTACTTCTCTCTAAAAAAAAAAAAAAAAAGATTAATGTAAATCTTCATCTTATATTATTCAATATTAAATTCAGAAACTAATTCTGATTCTTCCTCAATAAAATCAAAAAGGTATTCGATTTAATTCAGCTAATCATAGTTAAAAATAATATAATAAAAACTATAAAATTGACGTATCAAAATTTTTAAATTTTAGAATGAAATTTTTAAAAATCAATATATTTAAATCTCTCTACATAAAAAAATATTACAAGAAAAATTAAAAATATAGAAACTACAGAAGATATACATGTATAATGAAATTTAACGAGGACATGGCAGGCCTCGTTATATATTATTATTAAACGTCAATTCGTATGATTATCATTTTTATTATTATTATTATTATTATTATTATTATTATTATTTTTTTTTTTTTGTATTAAATAAAATGTAACGACGTTACTGTGTGTGTATCTATTATCGATTATTTTGAATTATTTTATTTGAACGCGGTTAACTTTGTATCCATTTTGGATTTTGAAAGGTCACATATTCGGGGATATAATTTTTTTTTTTTTTTTTATTCTTCTTTCTTTCTTTTTTCTTTTCTTTTTTCAAGAAGATGACGCATCGAATCGACGTTCGACCTTGAGAACATGTACGCACATTGAAGTCCTCTCTGAATAAGACACGTTCGAACAGGTGGATCACGTCGGTGATGTGTAATTCATTGGTTTACTTTAGAACTCCTCACGGGTCTATGATTTATTTAATTGCTAATACCTCGGGAAAAATCTTTTTTACAATATTGTTAGTAAGTAAGTAATGGGACAACAATGACGACGATGACGACAAGGACATTTACAAAGCATGAATTGCATTGAATAAATTTATAGATGAAATGGCGTAGCTCGAAATGTCAGCCGAATGAATGAATGTTCGTGCGAATCATTCATAAATCAGTGTAAATATATTAAGCGTTCAAAAAAAAAAAAAAAAAAAAAAAAAAAAAAATATAATAAAACTATTATTATTATTATTATTATTATTATTATTAATTATTAATTATTACTAGAAAAATATTATTGAAAGATTCTAATTTGAAAAAATTTTCATTCGATAAATCCTAAACGTGTTGGCCTCCAATCTACATGCGTGTGTGCACGCGCGCGCGCACGTGTTATTATAGCAATAAAACGAAACATTGATCGACGATTTTGATTCTAATAATTTTTGTTTGAATGTCGCACGATTGTTCAAATATCTACATGCACGATGAGAGAGCCTGTGTCCATCATAAATTTTGATCGAAAGACAAAGTTGTTACGTATAATATTCGGACACCCTGTGTATGTATTAACGCATATAATACATATGTAGAGGAGTATGTACATTGTACATCGTCCCCTGGTATTACGTGGATGAAGTCAGCACTGGTAAATATATCGATGGAACGATTAGATCGGCTTTGTCGAGTCAACACGCGATTCCAACAGGTAACAATTTATTCGCTTGTATATATGTGTGTATGTATATATACATATATATATATATATATACATGCATACATATATTTATTTATTTATTTATTTATTTATAAGTTGATGTTTAAAAAGAAGTATCCATTTTACATAATATTTATCTTTTTCTCATATTCTTTTTCTTTTTCCTTAATAATTTTCCTCGATATTATATATATATCATGGGGTGGTTTTTTTTTTTTTTAAGGAACATAAGGAAAAAAGAAAGAAAGAAAAGTATTATGGTCGATAATCTTTGACATTGCAAAGTATACTTTTTTCTTTTTTTCTTGTTTTTTTTTTTTCTTTTTCTGGTTTGTTTTGTTGCTTCTTAGTATTGGTTAGTTTCTTTTGTAAGTTTAGTCGTCACGTTCATAGGTTATCTGTTAATCGTAAAGAAAATAATCGAAGTGATGTATGAGCGAAAGTCGAAAATTTTCAAAGTTGCAAAAAAGAAAAAAAAGAAAAAAAAAAAGAGCTGTTTTAGAGCGAGACGATGTTAAAAGTCGTTTTTTGATCTTTTTTTTTCTCTCTTCAAGATCGATCTTTCTTCTTTTTTTCCTCTTTTTTTTTTTTTTTTTTTTTATAGAGATCGTTCAAAACTAAATAATCTTAATCGCAAGGTTTAAAATATTTTCTTTTCTTCTTTCTTTTTTTTTTTTTTTTTGTTTACCTCGAAAACTTTCAATCGATATTCATGATCACTTTTGATTTGATTTTGTGTCTTCATTTTGGAAAGTTTCGATTTTGAAAGCAAGAAAAAAAAAGAAATAGATAGAGATAGATAGATAGATAGATAGATAGATAGATATGTATAGGTAGACGAAGAAAGATAGAGAGAGTTAGTTAGATAGATAGATGTGTGTATAGGTAGATGGAGAAAGATAGAGATAGATATATAGAGAGAGAGAGAGGGAGAGAGAGAAAGAGAGAGAGATAATTAAATCGATGTTTGCAATACGTTAGATTTGATCTCTTAGCCTTTTGGTTGAAGGTTTTACGGGACTATCGCGTTGCAGTTGGTGCCCTGCTGCGCTTTCCTTGGCAATATTCCAATCCGATGGCTCCGGGCCTTTTGTCAATCTGTCGCGGTGAACAGCTGCACCGATCGGTCCTCTCTTCTTCCCTCCTCCTCCTCCTCCTCCTCCTCCTCCTCCTCCTCCTCCTCCTCCTCCTCCTCCTCCTCCTCTTTCTCCTTGTAACTCTTTCACCTCTTGTTCTCTTCTCCTACGGAGTCTGATCTTTTCGTTCTAAGATCACCTCTTGCAAGGTGTCGAAAGTTCCGCATACCACTTGTCCAATTCGTTCCTTCAATTCTTGGTTGTTGAGTGTTGAAAGTCGATTAGCGCGACGACATGAAATTTCAACTTTCGTTTTACTATTCTTTTATTTCATTTCCTTTTCTTTTCTTTTCTTTTCCTTTATTTATCTGTTCGTTCGTTAGTTCATTCATTATTTTCCAAAGAATATTATTTATCTTAATAGGGGATTTGATTTTTCTCTTTTCTCATTTTTTTTCCTTCCGTTTTTTTTTGTTTTTGTTTTGGTTTTTCCCCCCACCCCCCTCCTGTTTTTCCCGCATACGTACGTAGAGAGATATGCGTATACGAATATAATTCGATCGGTTTAAAGATATTTCTTTATTTTTATATTTCATTATAGAGGATATTTTTTTTTTTTTTTTTTTTTTTTTTCTATTGAACATTCGTCGATGATATTTTTTACTCCCTTTTTTTTTCATCTTTTCTCTCTCTCTCTCTTTTTTTTTTCGTTTTTATTT
>NC_062200.1:1974552-1977052 GCF_912470025.1 Vespa velutina | reverse complement strand
TATATATATAATTTTTTTTTTCTTTTTTTTCTTTGTCAGTCTGTCAGTCCTCTCTTTTTTCGTTCTCGATCATTGGGAAAAATTTTTATGCAACATTTTATGCGATCTTTTGATTGTGATTGTTCCTTTCGTCTTTTCAATGTTTTTTTTGTATTCTTTTTTTCTTTTGTTTTTTTTTTTTTTTTTTCTTTAAGAATTCTTATATTTATATATTGCACCATTTGTGATTATTATTATTATTATTATTATTATTATTATTATTATTATTTTTTTTTTTTTTTAATTAAATGAAAAAATTCTTTAACCTCAATCTATTTATATATATATATATATAAATATATAGGATGATGATCGCGTCCATATATAGTATTACCAGATGGTTTTCATCCGAAACAAAAAAAAAAAAAAAAAAAAAAAAAAAAAGAAAAGGAAGAATTCTTTCCCTGTCTTCTTCTCTTCTTAGCCTTCTCCTTTTTTATTTTTTTCTTTTTTTCATTTTTCCTTTTTTCTTTTTTTTTTTTTTTTTTTTTTTTTTTTTTTTTTTTTTTTTTGTTCCGTTCTCGATCGTCGAAGTAAAAATAGTATGTAAAATATTACAGGAGGGCCGCCATCAGTCTATCGTCAAATTCGTAAAAAATAAAACACCGTCGGTCAAAAGATAAAAATAATTTTATATTAAAACGATTAGATAGATTTTTTTTATTTTTCCTTCTTTCTTTCTTTCTTTCTTTTTTTTTTTTCCCCCTTTTTTCCATCGAATATTATAAACAAAATCGATCTAGTGATTCATAGGAGGATGTGTTGTTTCCATGAATGATGTGAAAAGTTTTTTTTTCTTTTTGCAGAAAATGAGTGAAAAAAGAATGAGAGTGTGATAAGGAGGAAGAGGGAGAGAGATCGAGAGTTCGACAGAGAGAGAGAGAGAGAGAGAGAGAGAGAGAGAGAGAGAGAGAGAGAGAGAGAGAGAGAGAGAGAGAGAGAGACCACTGTATCGAATAGATCTTTAAGATTATTTTTAGCGAACTTACGATGGGGATCGGGATAGAAATAAAAATCCTATTACTATTCGTTTAGCTTACTAAGAATTCTTCGATGATATCGAGAAAACGTTCTTGGCACTTGGCCGGATTTTCAAAGATCAAGATCGAAGCAAGTTTCACCGTATATGTTTATCTATCTTTCTCCATATATCTATCTATCTATCTATCTATCTATGTATATATATATATATATATATATATATATATATATATATATATGGACATTTATGTGCATATGCATGTGTGCATGCACATGCATGCATGTATATATTTACGTGTTTGTGTGTGTGTGTGTTTGTTTGTTAAGGGTCAAGGCTGATATACATAGAGAGAAGAGAGAGAATACCTGTTACCTTTTACAGATCTCGTTTCTACTTCCATTGTGTTTCTTGCAACTTCAACGGAAACGTTGATTATCTCTTCGTCAGATCTGAATTAATAGTGTGCGCTGTAATAAAGGATGCAGAGTGAGAGAGATAGAGAGAGAGAGAGAGAGGGAGAACAAAAAGTTCTAGACAATGAGAAAAACGATTAATTTTTTTTTTTATCATAGGAGGAGAATATTTTTTTCTTTTCTTTTCTTTCCTTCTTTTTTTCCTTTTTGTTTTTTCGTTTCTTCTTTTTTTCGTTTCTTTTTTCTTTCTTTCTTTCTTTTTTAAGTCTTATTTTTGTAAATAAAAATCACACTCTAGTTTTAGATGATTATCGCGTTTGTTGAACGTAATTAGATTTAAATTCTTAATCCCGTTCTATATTGGCGTTAACTTTTGTCTTCTTCTTTTTCTTCTTCTTCTTCTTCTTCCTTTTTTCTTTTTTGTTATTTTTTTTTTCTGTCTTTTTTTTCTTTGCTCTCCCGTTTATTAATAATATCACGCTTGCGATATAGACACAATTGCATATGGATAATAGTGTTATTTTTATTTTTATTTGTTTATTATTATTTTTTCCCTTTTTTTTTTTTAGTTGAAATTTCGATTTCGATATTTCTCTCTCTCTTTCTCTCTCTCTCTCTCTCTCTCTCTCTCTCTCTCTCTCTCTCTCTCTCTCTCTCTCTTTGTTTCTCTTACTATTCTTCCAACCACGCCTTTCCTTCCATCCTGCCCTATATATTCACTTTTTAATCTCCATATAAAATCTTACATAGTAATGTGAAATATCGAAGTGGAAATCCTTCTTCTTTTCTTTTCCTCTACTTCTTCTTCCTCTTTTTTTTTTTTTTCCTTCTAATCTCATAAAATTAATAAAAACTTATACGTAATAAACGTTTGCTTATTAGTGTGTTACGAAACGATAATAACGGGCAAAGGTACGTTATTATAATACGTAATTAGAAAAGAGAGGAAGTTTAAAGAAGGAATAAATAAAAACTACGAGAGCTCTGGATGATAGGGGGTGGGGGAAAAAAAGGTGGGAACGGAGAACCAACGGTGGGTGGGTGGGTGGGTGGGTTGGGTTGGTTC
>NC_062200.1:1961029-1963529 GCF_912470025.1 Vespa velutina | reverse complement strand
TATCCGATTTCTAATCGATTCAAATTAATAAATAATTTTCTAATCAATTGGACTAACGAGGAAGAGAGAGAAAGAGAGAGAGAGATTGAGAGAGAGAGAGAGAGAGACCGTACGAAAGGAAAATAATACCAATTGGAATTTATTGATATTTAATAGCAATCAAAAATCAATCTCGTTCTCTATCTAATTCTGTATCGATCGTTTGGCGATTTAGCGATGAATGATAATTTGTGAAGAATCGTTAAAAACAAACGATGTAGTATAAAATTGGATGGATAAAAAGAAGTGCAATAAAATATAAAGAAAAAAAAAAAAAAGAAAAAAAGAGAGAGAGAGAGAGAGAGAGAGAGAGAGAGAGAGAGAGAGAAGAGGATGGTGAAAGAAAGAGGAGAACCAGTCAGGCCTCCTACCCTTTCTCCTTCCTCTCGCCATAGGTGTTTGAGAAAAGCAACCCCGTGCGATTGGGAAATCGATGGGGTCGTGTCGAGAGCAGTCAGCATCCAACAGCAGCAGCAATAGTAGTAGTAGTAGTAGTAGTATTGGTTGATGGTAGTTGTGGTAGTAGTAGTAGTCGCAAAATTCTAAATAACTAATCGCACCCTTGGGTACAAAACGCGCATTCGCGCCGTATTTGTTGCTCGGGTTTGTTCGAAACGAAAAGCCGAAGCCGAAGCCATTGGCTGGGAGTCATTACGCATTTACAAAAACGAAATTGCGTTTCTGAATCAGTGTACTTGCAAGCTTTTACGATGATTTATATATTAGAATGATCCAAGTATTTTTCTTTCTAATTGGAATTTCCCCTTTTTTCTTTCTTCCTTTTTTTTTTTCTTTTTTATTATTTTTTTCTTTCTTTCTTCTCCGCTCGAAAACTCGACCAACGTTTTATGCTTTCTCTCTCTTTCTCTCTCTCTCTCTCTCTCTTTTCTCTCTTTCTCTATATGTGTATGTATATAAAAAACGAAAGTGAATGAATAAATAAATAAATAAGTAATTTAAAAAAGAAGGTGAAAGGAAAAGAAATTATTTAACGTAAAATTTTCAATATAAATTGTGTATAATGAATTGAATTATATCTTTGTTAAGTATATATATTACTAATTCCTATGACATCATATATTTTAGATAAAAACATTTAAAATAAAATATCTTTTTCCCTTCATGCGTTACATTCATCTGTTGGGAAAAAAAGTGTACTGCTCGAAAAAAAAAAAAAAAAAAAGAAACGTACGTATGAATTTTTTTGTCATCTTCTTTTTTCTCGTTTTCTTTTTTCTTTTTTTTTTCTTTTTTTTTTTTTATATCTTTTTTTTATTGTTTTGGATACACCAAAACCACGACTAAAATATTTCCTCATATATTCTGCGACGTCATCTCTATAAAATCATGTTCTTCTTTATAATTCGAATTTTTCATTAAAATTTGATCCTCTATAATTCAATTTTTTATCCTCTCTCTCTCTCTAGAGAGAGCGAGAGAGAGAGAGAGAGAGAGAGAGAGAGAGAGAGAGGGAGAGAGAAATACAAAAAATATTAAACAATATAAAAATTGTAACTTATGTTGTTATAATATATATTATAACTTTATACAATATTTATATTGTTAATTTATAATTATATTATTAAGTTATAATTTTGTTAATCCAATTATTGATCTTACGATCAATTAACGAACGATTTAACCCGTATTCATTGAAGATTATAAAATAAGATTTTAAGAAGAAAATGAAAATGAAAAAGAAAAATATATATATATATATATATATATATATATATGTATGTATTAATGTAATGTATGTGATTTTGGAGTAATATCGCGTTACAGGGGGATTAAAGTATCGTAAAGGTATAAAAAGGAAAAAAAATTAAAACAAAAAGGAGAAAAGAATAAAAAGAGAAAATACAAAATAATAAAAAGGGGCCGGAAAAAAATGAAAAAGAATAAAAATATAAAGGAAGGAAATACAAGGAAAGGCGGCACGGCAATTAAACTTTTTCTCGCGTTATTACATTCTACACGTAAAAGTTCAGTCCGCACGAATAAGTCCAATTTCTAGCGTTAGCCAGTAAAACGAACGAAATTGTTTTTGAGGAACGAATTTACCGTCCGTTTATTCGAATTAAATCTTATTTCGCGGAAACATTGTTATACTCTCTCATTCTCTCTTCCTCCCTCTCTCTCTCTCTCTCTGTTTTATTTTTTCTTCCTTTTAGTTTACTCCTTTTTTTTCCCTTTTTTCAAAGCTGCTTCTCTTTCAGTTGTTCGTTTACAATGTATTTGGAAAAAAAAAAAAAATTGAGGTCCATGAGGACGATTTAAAAAAAAGATTGTGGTTCTTTTTTTCTTTTTTTCTTTGTTTTCGTTTAACTTTTTCTCCTTTTTTCTTTACCTTTTCTTTATTTCTTTTTCTTTTTCTTTTCTCTCTCTCTTTTTTTTTTTTTTTTTTTTTTTTTTTTTTTTTTTTTTTTTTTTTTTTTTTTTTTTTTTTTTTTAATAAATA
>NC_062200.1:1951029-1956029 GCF_912470025.1 Vespa velutina | reverse complement strand
TTGACGCCTTTGGAACGTTCTCGAGGGCTTGGGGGTTGGAATTGTGAGGGGGTGGAAATAGTAGTAGTAGTAGTAGTAGTAGTAGTAGCAGTAGTAGTAGTAGTAGCAGTAGTAGTAGTAATAGTACTAGTAGTAGTAGAGGTGAGGTTCGGTGTTATGAGGAGAAGGGGATTGGGCGGGTATATTTTAGGGGAGGATGAGAAAGAGAGGAGGGGGTGCGCAGCACGTATACGCGCGTGTTCATCTGACGGGAGCGAGCAAGCGAGCGAGCCCGTAGCCATAACTTAGTTTCCATGGGAATTGTTTGGCAACAGGTGGGGAAAATTTCCAGGCAACGAAACGACACTGCCAACGCACTACTACAACTACTAATACTAATACTACTACACTACCTACTACTACTACTACTACTACTACTACTATTGTTGCTACTAGTACTATTACTGAAACATGAGCGTCCCTTCTGTCGCCCTACGGGAACGACGCAATTTCGTTTACCACTACCCCCTCCCCCCTCTCCCTAACTCCTCCCCACTCTCTATCTTTTTCACTATGTCTGTCTGTCTTTGTCTCTATCTATCTTTCTGTATCTCTTTCCTGCCTATTTTCTCCCTCCCCCCCCTCTCTAACATCGTTGCTAAATCGAACATCTTCATTGGTTTAAACTACGTTTGAAAATCGATTAATCGATTAATCGATTAATTCTGTTACAAGTATAATAATCTGTATTGTAGTTGTAGATTATTGTACGATTACGTTTGAATATTCGATTATGTTGAGCGTGTATAATAGAATGATCGAGCTCGTGGTACAGTTAGATAATAATCCATTCGTTATCGTTATCGTTATCGTTATCGTTATCGTTATTGTTATTGTTATTGTCATAGTGTAATCGTTATTTGATCAGGACGAATTAATTCGTTAAATGCTCGTTAGTATTTCATATCGTTCATTAAGTCAAGAAAATTTTGTCTTCTTTTCTTTTATTTTATTTAATCCCTCTTTTCCCTTATTCTTTCCTTTTTTTCTCCTCTCATTTTTTTTTGCTCCCCTTTTTTTCTTTCTGTTTTCTTCCCTTTTTTTTCTTTCTTTTTTTTTTTTTTTTTTGAATTTCGAAATTAAATCAGCCGATTTATTTAGCGGATGTGGATAGAAAATCAATATTTTTTTTCTTTTTTTCTTTTCTTTTCTTTTTCTTTTTCTTTCCTTTTTTTTTTTCTTTTTTTTCTTTTTTTTGGCGAGATGTATACGCACACAAGCTTCGAAATTTTCTATCAATCTTTCTGCAGAGAAAGCTTTTCGATGTACAGAATATTTTTTCTCTTTTTCTTTTTCTTTTTTTTCTTTTTTTTTTTTTTTTTTTTTTTTTTTTTTTTTTTTATGTCGTTATTCCAAACGTAGAGATTTTAATTAGAGACGCTATCCTTCTTCTTTCGTAATCACATCGAAGATCAGAGTAGTGAGGAAAAAGAGGAGTTGTGGGGTGGGAGGGTGGCTGGTTGGTTGGTTGGTTGGTTGGTTGGTTTAGAGGGTTACTGGTGGTTGTAGCTGTTATGACAGTGGCACCCTGCACGGGGTGCAATTTATCGAAAGCTACGGGAGTCGTTTGAGTTTTAAAAGGGTTGGTACGCCCTTTTGCAAAAGCTTCTATGCTTTCTCGCCTTCCCTATCTGTCTATCCTCTTTGTATGCCTGTAACGATTTATATTTTTTAATTAGCATCGAGAAAGTGATAGACAGAGAGAGAGAGAGAGAGAGAGAGAGAGAGAGAGAGAGAGAGAGAGAGAGATAAATAAAGAGAGAGAGAGAGGGAGAGAGCGATGGTAGATGGGGGAGGAAGATTCGAATGGGGAAGAACATATAAGTTATAATCCGTTTAGAATTAGTAATCATTAATGTTCGATTAAATTATTTCTTTGTTAGAGAATCTATTTAGAAAATAATCATACATTTTTCAATTACCATTTTATTATTACTCTTTATATTCGTTATTATCATTATACTTCACAATATGTTACAATTATTCCATTTTATATTTGTTCCATGATTATTATTTTAAAGGATTATTTACAATGAAAAGAAAGAACAAAGAGAAAACAAAATTTATTAGAATAAAAAAAAAAAAAAAAAAAAAAAAAAAAAAAAAAAAAAAAAGAAATTAAATATGTAAAATGAATGTATTTGTGTTTCGTTCTGTAGATAAAATATCATTTTGTTAATGAGGAAAATAAAAAAAAAAAGAAAAGAAATATCGAGGGATAAAATTTGTGATTAACGCTTGGACCTATGATACATTTGTTGATTTATCGAAATTTAAGATCTAAGTCTTTCGATAATTGGACATTTATCTTTGACCACGAGAACAAAATAAAGAATTATCTTGAGTGAAAGAGCGAGAGAAAGTGTGTGCGTGTACGTGTACGCGTGTGTGTGTGTTATCAGTGTGTGTACACTTTATCCTACGAAAAGACAGCAGATGTGTGCAGGTTAGTCTTAATAATTTACAGCTACAAGACACACGTTACTGTGTTATTGCCTCATAAAGAAGCCTTGGGCTTTTGGTACTAGAAAAGCTTTTCCATCTTCTCTCTCTCTCTCTCTCTCTCTCTCTCTCTCTCTCTCCTCTCTCTCTCTCTCTTTCTGTTTTCCTTTATCTTTCTCTGTTACTCGATATTATTACATATTTTTTTGTCCTTGTTTAACCATTTGAAATTAAATTAAAATAAGCTTTATATATTTTGCACTCTTACGTTATCATTTTTATTTTATTATACATTTATTCCATTAGTTGAATTAATATATAATAATGTAATAATAGGTGTATGTGTGTGTGTATATATATATATATGCATATATAGATTTATATACATTAGTTATTTAAATAGGAACACATTTTATATTCCTCGTATATAAGCATTTCCATGTGTTATTAATTGATAACAGTTTATCATATTATTGTATCGAATTTGTAAAAAATTAAAACTCGTTCGAGCATACTTATTTATATTTAAATCATCAACGTCGTGTGTACCTGTATATGTGTAATGCAAATATATAATGTTTATATAAATATTATAACAAACGTTATATAATGTTATAATTAAATGGAAATTGTAACAATGATTGTGTAAAGATCTATAAATTGATCGATGATATTGAAAAATTTGTGCTCTATGAAAAAAAAAAAAAAAAAAAAAAAAAAAAAAGAAACAAAAAGAAAAAAAAAGAAAAGTATAAATCTAACGAGGGAAGGGAAACTTCTTCAAGTCAATTGTGAATTTATTCACAGAAAATTATAGAATATGTTAAGAGAGAAAGAGTGGGAGAGTGAAAGAGAGAGAAAGAGAGAGAGAGAGAGAAATTTCAAATTGTCTCGTTCTTAATTTTAATGGATCACTTTAAAATGTACCTTGATATTAAAGTCTGCCGTCGAAAAGTAGAAAGGGTAAGGAAATATCATTTGCTGACAACACCCCTATATATTAATTCGTTTATATTTCAAGAATTAATATGCCATAGAAATTTGTAGATCATCGTCAATTTTCTAACTTTCTAATACACAATTATATGTATAATGAAATCGTATCAAAGGAGTCACGTAACATTTTGTCTACATTGTATTTTATTTATTTATTTATTTCTTTTTAAATTACTTTTCAAATGAGTTTAACAATTTTTATTTATTTATTTATTTATTTTTCAATTTATACTTACGTTCTCCTTCCCCTCCCTTCTCTCTCTTATACATACATACATACATACATATATATACATACACACATATATAAAATGACCTGTGAATGAACTTATCGTGAAAAAAAAGAGAAGAAAAATAAAAAAAAGAAACAAAAGAAAGAAAAAAAAAAAAAAAAAAGAAAAAGAAAAAAACATTAAAACTTACAAATCGTAATTTCCTTCGTTCATTCGTAACGAGAGATCACAACTACTTGGTGCGTACGCGTAAGCGTTTTTGTGTGTGCGTGCGTGTGTATTTTCGAGCGAGCGACAAATACAAATTAATTAATAACGTTCATAAACCGTATAGTAGAGTACGGTAGGAGTAGCTTTAACGGCTTCGCCAAAGCAGGGTTAGTTAATACCCATTAAATTATCTCCGGTACTTACGCAAAGATCATTAATTTATCCTACGTCGTATTGCTCGACTATATA
Source organism: Vespa velutina (assembly GCF_912470025.1). Classification (NCBI taxonomy): domain Eukaryota; kingdom Metazoa; phylum Arthropoda; class Insecta; order Hymenoptera; family Vespidae; genus Vespa; species Vespa velutina. The sequence continues at coordinate 1,951,860 of NC_062200.1, read as the reverse complement.
GGATCCACTACGTACACATACACATACACATACGTGTGTGTGTTTATATATATGTGTCTGTGTGTTTGCGTGTACGTATATATGTATATAGGCTCAGTTATGTAGGATCATACACACACACACATGCACACACATGCACAAATTCACGTAAAGAGAAGTACAAATATTCGTAACAATTATCGTGGAAACACGCGTGAAAAATTCAAATTTAATTTCTCTTAGCTTTGAATTTTTTATTCTTAAAGATTTTCAACAAATATTTTTTTTTAATCTCTACGAAAACGTTTCTTAATAATTTTCGATATATCTCTATGTTAATTATAATGATATAATGTTTGGAGATAAGCTGAGAGAAAGAAAGATAGACCGAGAGAGAGAGAGAGAGAGAGAGAGACAGAGAGAATTAAAATATATAAAAAAAAGTGGTCAAGAGATTAATTTTTAAAACGAGCTCGTCGTCATTTTCAAAATTAAGGAGAAAAATGTATGACGTTAGAAAAAAAAAATTACGTATATTTTAAGAAACTACTAATGGATTCGCTTTTTTAATTCTATAATAATACTCTGTCTTTCATTTCTCTATCTCTATCTCTATCTCTATTTTTGAATTCTTGATCATTATCGGTATCATACTTCTTATAACGGTATAGTTAAAAGTATAACAATATATACTAATGGAAACTATATATGTATATATATAAAATAGAAAAGAAATATATAAAAGTGATCGAAAGACAGAGCGGGGCGCGTTTGCTTTGAAACGAAAGTTCGCGTCATTTTAAAAAAACCCTAAGCAAAAGACGTTGATGTCTATGAAAGAGGTATGCGTAT
>NC_062200.1:1943529-1946029 GCF_912470025.1 Vespa velutina | reverse complement strand
GTGTTTTTGTTTTTTTGTTTGTTCTTTTTTTTTGTTTTGTTTCATATCGATATCGTATGAATTTTTTTTATATAATGTAAATAAAAAAAAAAATATATATATATATATATATATATAATAAATTGCATTTGTGATATTTGGAAATATTTCTCGACGAATTTTCTATAACGAAGATACTTAATTACACACATATATATACAGAGAAAGAGAAAGAAGAAGAGAGTCAGTACGATTAAAGTTTTCTTGGTTAGAGTGAGCTAGCGAGAGAGAAGCAAAGAGAGAGAGAGAGAGAGAGAGAGAGAGAGAGAGAGAGAGAGAGAGAGAAACGACGTTCCCCAAGGAGTCAGAGGATTATTTTCGTAAGTTGCCGAGTTCCCAAAGTATTTAAAGTCCTCGCTTGCCACTTAATCCCTTCCCGTCACGCGGCAGCTTCCTTTAATCGAGCAAGGAACGAGTACAAGCTCGTAATTCGTTGGGGCCAGGGATTATGCGAAATTTTATAACTAATGGCCGGTGGCTTGCATACACACTTCAAACGTTATATATATATATACACACACACATATACACACTACTTACATGCACACATACATATATATGTATGTGTATATATATATACACATACACAGGAATATAAGGAAAGATTTTCTATGAGTAAGACTATGTTGAGGTTATACGTTGGTGTGTTACACTGGTGGGAACTATTACGTCGCAGATGTCAACTAAGTTTTAGGGAAAAGTTTCGTTGGCCGTTAAAGTCTACCAGAAGAGAGACAGAGAGTGAGAGTGTGAGAGAGAGAGAGAGAGAGAGAGAGAGAGAGAGAGAGAGAGAGAGAAGTATCAAGGACATTCAAGGATTTTTCACGCGTCGTTAAGCTCGAATCTTCTTTCTCACTCGCTCTCTCTCTCTCTCTCTCTCTCTCTCTCATTCTATCTATCTATTTGTCTATCTATCTATCTTTGGAAGCAACGAACGAAGGTTACAGCTCGTTTCGCATATCGATCTTTTCCTTGAGCTACCACTATATCCCTAAGTGTATTAATGTTATCGCTATTGTTACTCACTGCATATTTGTATTATCGATCAGTATATTTGTCTTTTATTCTATCTTTCAGTTATTTTTGTTCTTTTTATTTTTTTCTTGTTTATTTTTATTTTTTATTTTTCTATTTTTTTATTTTTTTATTTTTTTTTATTTTTTTTTTCTTAATTTGTATTTTCTTTTATTTCTTTTTCTTCCTATTTCTTTTCCGATTGTCAATCAAATAGAACATAACGTCGGAAGTATGCGAACACGACGACGACGACGACGACGACGACGACGACGACGACGACGACGACGACGACGACGATTTTTTTTCTTCTTTATTCCTTACTGATGACTTTTCCGATTCTCTTTTGAAACGTGTCGCTTATGTAAAAGAGATTTTCCACTAAAATGTCTAAGAAAATTTCATTTCTCTCTAATCTAGAAAATATATTATTAAATTTTAGTTTGTTTTAAGCGTATCTAGAGATTTATATATATATACATATACATACATATATATATATATATATATATATATATATATATATATAACGTTCGATCGATCAGTCATTTTGGATAAATATTTACTCGATCGTTGATGTATGTTAGAATATTTGATTAGTTTTATATATATATATATATATATATATATATATATACATAAAGAATAAACTTGAAAATATTTGAAGAAAGATTAAAAGGAAATGATATATAATAGAAATAAAGATGGATAACTTTAAATACTTCTTTCTCTCTCTCTCTTTATTTATCTCTATCTCTCTTTCACAAACGCATGTAATCAGATTCTGAATGATATAGAAAGAGAGAGAGAGAGGGAAAGAGGGAGGGAGAGAGATTGTAATTGTACGTGAGGAATAAGAAAATAATAATAAAAGGTAGAGTGACAGAGATAGAGAAATATATCGTATATGTGGAATAGAAAAAGATAGTGAATCCGATTCGATCGGCGGTCGTGATGCTTTATCGAACGACGAACGAGTCTATGTCGATATTTCCTTGTTCAACGAGAATCCCTTTGGGATATGGGCGCGTGGATAAAACGAAGAAAGAAAAGGACGAAAAGAAGATCGTAGAAATCCCGATCTGGATTTAATTCAGGATGGACTATGTCGTCCTCGCTTCGTTCGATGTCCATCGTCGATACCTTAGGGCATTTCAAGACTCTCTCTTTCTCTCTCACTCTCTCACTCTATCTATCTATCTATCTCTATCTATCTATCTATCTATCTATTTGTCTTTTTTATTATCTATCAATCAAGTAAAAACAACGTTTTCTTTATAAACTCGACAGCTCAATTTCTATTACTATACTTTCTAATATGGACGTGTAAAAGTATTAATAATACTCGAAGAGAATTTTTTTTCTCTTCTCTCTCTCTCTCTCTCTCTCTCTCTCTCTCTCTCTCTCTCTTTTCTTTTTATTGAATTAATGAAAATCTATCGTATCA
>NC_062200.1:1928529-1938529 GCF_912470025.1 Vespa velutina | reverse complement strand
TTTTTAAGGGTAGGGTAGATGAAAAAAAATTTTTATATCAATCCTTCTTATTATACAAACATTATTATTATGAGTTTGTTTTAATTGTAGATACGAAATATAACGAGCTTGTTTATCTCTCTTCGTTTTTTTTTTTTCTTTATTTTTTCTGTTTTTTTTTTTTTTTGTTCTTTCAGTTTTTCTTTTTTTTCTTTTATAATCATTAGTACATCTACGTAAATACAAGATCAAGTACAAGATCAGTATTCTTTGTTCTTGTTGGATACAATCAAAGCAAGAGTCATCTTTTTCTGTATACAGAGGGAGAGAGAGAGAGAGAGAGTAAACAATGTTCGTTCGAGATATCTCAAGCAAAACGGCGTTGGCGCTTCTTCGACAAAGATCGTCAACGAAATAGAAAGAAAGAGAGGAAGAGAGAAAGAGAAAGATATATAGATAAAGAGAAAGCGCGAGAGAGAGAGAGAGGGTGGGAGAGAGAGAGAGGGAGTGGTGAGAGGGGGTTGAGAAAGGGAGAGGTAGAAACACCGTAGAAAATGACTTGTTATCTCCGTGGATCCGCATTTTCCAGAAATGTCAAAAACTTCCTCTCGTTCGAAACGAAGCTCGACGTTGGAACGTCGTTAGCAAGAGGGAAAGGGGTTGGTTGAGGGGTGAGTGAGGAGGAGGAGGAGGAGGAGAAGACGACGACGAATCGCTCGAAATGAAACTCAAAATGTAACGTTCTCTGACGTGGCCGTGATCGAACGTTCTTTGCGAAATAAGAAAGTGGATTCATTAGTCAATTTATACACACATATATTTATATATATATATATACATATATGTGTAATTTTTAATATGGTGTGTATATTTATATATAAATTGTCTATATAATAAATTTTCTGTATATACATATACGTACTTATGTATAAAATAAATATTTCCATTTGAAAAATTGGGTTTGTCATAAAAATGTGACAAAGAATCAAAAGTTATTCTCTCTCTCTCTCTCTCTCTCTCTCTCTTTTTTATTTCATTTATTTCAATATTTATTTCTCTTCATTCCATTTTTTTTTCTTTTCCTTTTTTTTCTTTTTTTTTCTTTTTCTTTTTCTTTTTTTTCTTTTTTTTTTTTTTTGGTATGAGAGGAGGTTTGGCGAAGAGCAATTTTTTTTTTCTAAATTATCGGCCAGAGAAACAATACAATCGTAATTAAACTCTCGATCGTATTATGAATTTGCGAAAGTAGAAAAAAAAAAAAAAAAGAGAGAGAGAGAGAAAGAGAAAAAAAAAATACGTAGATATAGATTCTTTGGAGAAGTTTAAAATTCAAGACATTATCGATGGATCAAAGACGACACGTGAATCGATTGCAGGGTAAATTGAAGGAGTGGGCAAGTCATACGCATTTCAACCCTCACCTACCCTTACGATCTTCTCTTCTTCATTCCTCTTACCCTATCTACCTTCCTTCCCATCACGGACGCCCATATTCGAATAGTTCTACTGACGACGAGTAACGGGCGTCAGACTAAATCGAAACTACCGAACTACTCGAGGCAATTAGTAATAACTAATTAGTTATCGAGGACACGCCGAGCTTCAGCGATGGTGGTTCCTCGAAGGAGAAGGAGGAATAGAAGGAGGAGGAAGAAGAGGAGGAGGAGGAGGAGGAGGAGGAGGAGGAGGAGGAGAAGAGTAGAACGGTTTCTAAACGAAGTTTCTAAGCTTCCCAAGATCAAACTGTATCACCATTTCTGTTAGAAATCAAAGCTGATCGTCAAAATAGTTTCAGAGAGATGCTGCCATCACCCTTTCGATATTCGACATTCGATCGTATTCATTCTATAAAGAGCTGCTCACTGATGTACGTGCATATATAGAATTAATCAATACAAAATTTATATATATATATATATATATATATATATGTATGTATACGCATGTATGTATGTATGTATGTAGGTTTTTTTTCTTTCTTTTTTCTTTTTTCTTTTTTCTTTTTTCTTTTTTCTTTTTTTTTTTTTATTATAAATTTCTCTCTTTGTTGTATTCATACACACACACACACGTGGATCTACATATGACGTATTAGAAAATTAATTTTGACTCCAAATGAATTATAATTTAATTAATAATAATATATACATATTATTATAATTTATATAAATATGTATATTATTATTATTATTATTATTATTATTATCAATATATGTAATTTAGAAATTTATATATACATTTACTTATATATGTATATTTTATTCCATATTATAAAACTATAAAGCTTATAAAATTTGTTTACGATTTATATACAACATTTAAAATTTATTCAATAACTTTTGACCTATAACATCTAATATATTACGTACATTATTACGATTTCTTAAACACACCGTAACATATTCTCACCTCTTTCTTTCTCATTCTTTATCTTCATCGAGTATTTACATAAAAACAATGATATGTCAACGTACAATCAAGAACTTTATTGAGTAATTAAAAGTTAAGATGTTGCGATAAGAGGAATAATTTTTCAATGTTAAATATTAATGAAGAAGAAAATAAACGTAGAGGAGAGTCCTTTGAAGAAATGAGAAAGACGAGATAGATAGATAAACAGATAGATGGTTAAATAGATAGATAGTTAGATAGATAGATAGATAGATAGAGATAGAGAGAGAGGGGGGGGTGTATATGTGATTCACCGTACATTCATGGCATTCAATTGACTTTCAATTAGCACGAATTTTCCATTGGGATGGTAAAAACAGGAATCCAACGAGCGAGAGCTATTCGTCTGGCAAATCGTTCGTTCATTCGTTCACTGCGAATCAATTCCATCCCTCCCTTCACTTTTTCCTACCACTCTTTCTCTCTCTCCCTCCCATCCTCCCTCCCTCCCTCCCTCTCTCTTTCTTTCTTTCTTTAAATCACCGCGTGACACATGTTGCGGCTTGTTTCGATGTTTTCTCATCATTAACGCGTTTCCAAGATCACATTTTGCATGTTCTCGTTTACATCCCTGATTCTTTTCATTACTTCTCATTCAAATATTTTTCACTTTATTTCTGTGTCCTTCTGTCTGTCTGTATGTCCTGCCTGTTTGTTCGTCTGTGTATATGTGTGCATGTATTCATGTATTCATACGGGATACGATCGTAAGTTTATAGGATGATCAATTTTTTTTGTTTTTTCTTTTTTTTTTTTTTTGTATTTATTTTTGTAAATCCAATTATCTGTATCTCCCCCCCTCCCTTTTTTTTTGCACTTCCTTCGAAGGAAAGAAAATTCATTTTTTCTTTTGTTTTTTCGTTTTTAATAGACTGCGGAGAAACATTTGACCATTGTTTTTTTCTTTCCTTTCTTTTTTTCCTCTTTTTATATAAGCTTTTATTTGGATATATAATAATAATAACAACAATAACAATAATAATAATAATAATAATAATAATAATAATAAGAAGAAGAAGAAGAAGAAAAGAAACACAGCAAGATATACAAAATTCTTCCCTTTTCTTTTATTCTTTTTTTCCTTTCGTTATTAGGTCAGCTAATCTTAAATGTAAACAAAAAAAAAAAAAAAAAAAAAAAAAAAAAAAAAAAAAAAAAAAAAAAAAAAAAAAAAAAAAAAAAAAATATGAAACAGATAACGTAGTTTTTAATCGCATCGTCGAACGAATCTTCACACTCGAGAGTACATTTTAAATAAACAAGAAAAGTTAAAGAAGAATGAGACAGATCTTGATTGTTCTCAGAAAAATTCTGACTATGATCTTATTTCTCTCTCTCTCTCTCTCTCTCTCTCTACTTCTATTTATTTCTCTCTCCTATTTTTTTTTCTTTCTCTTTCGTTCTTAAACTGGAAGGAACCACAAGGTATTCCTCAACTCGGCTCAATTTTTCAAAAGCCATGCTCGTTCTTATCCTTCGGCATCTGGAAAGTTTTACGGATGACCGCATGTATTTTTCATATGCATCGAGGGAATCCTTGCGGAAGTTCCACAAGACAAGGGAAGTGAAAAGAAACGGGGATAGTTGGGAGAGGGGAAAAAAGAATTGGGAGAGGACTGAGAGAGAGAGAGAAAGAAGAGAAAAAAAAAGAAAAAAGAACAAAAATTCTCGTACAAAAATACCTTCTTTACCTACTTTGTCGCCCATCTTGACCGAGTGTGCATTAACGATTATCAGAGATAAATGATATTTATTTATTATTTATGCTTTTAACGACATTAATTATATTATTAAATTCAATCGGTATCATAATGACGTAAAATTAAAATTAATAATAAATTCTTTGAGTGATAACGTATCGTCATATTTAAAAATTTCGCTTGAAAAAATTATATGTTAATATAAACGTATGAGAAATCTTGCTTATGTATCTGTGTGTTTGTATATATATATATATAGTTATATATATATATATATATACATATTCGTATATGTATCTGTGTATAATTTACTATACATACAAGTGTATATTGTGTGTTACGTGTCCGAATATAATATAAAGAAAGAATACAAATTATATTGGAGATAAATATTTTATATCGTTCGTTTGGTTAAAAACAATAGACTATAAAAATATAAATAAAGGACAATATATATATATATATATATATAGTATAAATATTAACGTATCTGTATAAAAAAACAAAAAAAAATAAAAAAATATAGTACACTTTTTTTATCTCTCGTTTCTCCAAATGATTCATAAATCTAAACGAAGGAAGATAAAAAAAAAAAATATATATATATATATATATATATATATATATATATACATGAAGTGAAATAAAATAAAATAGAAAAAATAAAAAAGATAAGAAAGATAAGAAAAGATGTGTTAGATCTTATATATATATATACATATATATTTATTATATAGGGGTGTAAGGGTTGAGAGGAACCGAGATGGAGACGATTACGCCTCGAAATGAGAATCGACAGGATTGCGGCGCTTAGTTAGCAAGAGGGAACGAGGTTTACCTGGAATTGGGTACTCCAGAGGCCGAGATTCTGCTAGTCAGGAATCTCGGTTATTCCGATTAAGTCTCCGTTGCAGTCAACGGGATCGTTGAACGACGATAGATAGATAGATAGATAGTTAGATAGATGGACAGAAACTGAAATCTTTATGAAATTCGTAAGTCCAATCGAATCGAATCGAATCGAATCGAATGGAATCGAATCGAATGGAATCGAATCGAATCGAATCGTAGGAAGAGAACCCTTTTCGAATAATCCTTTATCCCTCACCTTCATTTTCTTCCTTATAAATCTTCTAATAAGTTCTAATTATTCTCCTAATCATCATTTCTAACGTAACAGAGAATTATCGACGTTAAAATTGGTCCTTGCGGAAGGGGGCGGTAGGTGGAGGGGCGCAACGGAATGAGAGAGAGGGAGGGAGAGAGAGAGAGAGAGAGAGGGAGGGGGAATAAATTCTTTTCCTTTTTATTCTTTCGTTGAAAGTATCAAGTTTTTTTCTTATCCATAGATTTTTTTTTTCCTTCTAATATACTATCGAGATAAAAAAGAAAATGAGGGGGGGAGAGAGAGAGAGAGAGAGAGAGAGAGAGAGAGAGAGAGAGAGAGAGAGAAGAGCGTCCATACACACACACACGCGCGCGTACATAAACGCAGAGACGCGCGTATACGTATATATGAATATATTTATATATTTATATATGTTTATGTATGTTTAAAAAAGATCCATCCTTTAAAAGAGTGAGGGCCGAGCCTGAGGCACGATTTCGTTAATACGATGAACACGAAGAGAATATGTATGTACTATATGTGTTTTAGTTCTGTATATTAAAGAGGATGAAACTTGAAAGGATGATAAACTGAGGGCAAGAGGAGGATAGGAGGAACTGGGATGAGTGATAACTAAGAATAGGTTTGAAAGATGGTTACTACATGGAAAGAAAAAGAGAGTGAAAGAGAGAGAGAGAGAGAGAGACAGAGAGAAAGAGAGAGATAGAGTGTGATGGTAAATGATTTTCGTCTCTCTTAGTCTTAGGAGATCAGTTCGCTTCCTTATCGAAATTCTTAATTAGAAAATTTTAATTATGTTTTGAGGCTCCTCTACCCTTGAAAGAGGGAATAGAGAATAGAGAAGAGGAAGTCGAGTAAGTAGGCTTTCTCAACTATCGAACGAAAAGAAGAAGAAGAAGAAGAAGAAGAAGAAGAAGAAGAAGAAGAAGAAGAAGAAGAAGAAGAAGAAGAAGAAGAAGAAGAAGAAGAAGAGATGCTGTTGTTGTTGTTGTTGTTGTTGTTGGCCTCAGTTGGTATATATACACTTTGAAGATAGTGAAATTTTGCTAGACGAAAATGTTTGGACGAGAGAGAAAGAGATAGGAAAGTTTCTCTCTCTCTCTCTCTCTTTCTCTTTGGATATCTATCTGTCTCTCTCTCTCTCTCTCTCTCTGTCTCTCTCTATCCCTCATTCTTTTTCTTTCTTCGTCGCTTCTTTACTTGAAAATTCTGAGAGTTCTACAGTAGACTTGGCAATTAAGCTTGTTCTCGATAAAGATGTCCGTTACCTTCGTTCTCTGAGTCTCGTCTTTAATGGCCTTTATTTTATTTATTTAATTATTTATTTATTTATTTATTTATTTATTTATTTATTTATTTATTTATTTATTTATTTATATCGATCGATTTATCGAGCGAATCTATTTCGTCGGTCAAATCATTCTATTTCTACGTTTTTCCTTTCTATCCTTTTTTTCTTACTCTATCTTTTATTGATTAATTAATTAATCAAATTTCTTTCATTCTTTCTTTATTTATGTTTAATTAATTTCTTCTTTTTCTTCTTCTTTTTTTTTTTTTTTTTTTTTTTTTTTTTTTTTTTCTTTTTCTTCCTTTCGTTTTCTTTTCCTTTATCTTGTCCCTAGAATTTCCGATGAGAATTGTATTTTCGAATGAAACACGTAATTCGTAGTCTCCTTTGGGTAAAGACTATATTTAATTTATTTCCTTCGGAATTTTGTTCTTGGCATTTGGAATCCGTCGAAGTATCGAAAAGACGAAGACGTAGACGAAGAAGAAGAAGAAGAAGAAGAAGAAGAAGAAGAAGAAGAATAGGAAAAGGAAAAAGAAAGAAAAGAAAGAAAAGGAAGGAGAAACAGTTAAGGGGGTTGCGAAAAGATACGCATATGAATGTTGCAGTGGATATTCACATACGACATAGCGCTTTGGCGGTAAGGTGTAAGGGTTAGCAGTGTAGACGAGGAGAAGATCGGGAAGTTAAAACGGAAAGTATAGTGAATAATAAATAGCGTCGAACGTTTGAAAGAGTCTCTCTCTCTCTCTCTCTCTCTCTCTTTCTCTCTCTCACACACATACACATACACGCAGACATACACTCACGTATACATACATTTGAACTAAGCAAAAGCAACGGAAGACCTTTGCCGTTTTCGTTGACACGTCTAGCTCGATTAGCAAGCTCGTTTCTCTCTTTCCTTCTTTCACCCTCTCTTTCCCTCTTTCTTCCTGACTCTTCTCTTTTAGTACAAAGTTAATTGTCGACAAATTAGTCGAGGGTGGATAGAAAATTAATCAAACGCAAAACGTACGGAAGGGAGAGAAGAGAAGTAGGCGGCCGGAATAGTCACGGTTGGTGATTATGAAGCGACTAGTAGAGTAGTAGTAGTAGTAGTATTAATAATAATAGTAGTGGTAGTAGGAGTAGTAGTAGTAATAGTGACGGTGGTGTTGGTGGGCGGGGGGTGGTAATGGTTGTAAAAGGGAAAAGGGTACTCGTAAGAGGAGCTTTTGATACAAAGGTGTATTTGGGAGAAGAGAGGAAAAAGAGAGATGATAGGATACAGAGAGAGAGAGAGAGAGAGAAAGGGAGAGAGGGAGGGAGAGAGAGAGAGAGAGAGAATTAGCGAACAGGACAACGCGACTTGGCAACTTTATCCGGCTGTATTAACGCCGAGTAACGCGTATAATTATCGTTTGAACTCCATTATAGTTACATAATATATACATATATATACACACTCATACACATATATATATATATACATAGATAGGGATGGAAGAGAATAATAGTATATCAACGGATGAAGCAATGAGATTGTACGAGAAAATATCGATGTAGTAGATACGTAGGGTATATATAAGTAGCCTCTCTTGTGGAAAAGAGAGAGAGAGGGAGAGGAAAGAGAGAGAGAGAAAGAGAGAGAGAGAGAGAGAGAGAGAGAGATTCAAATAGAGATAGAGATAGCGATAGTAATAGTGAGAGGGCGAGACGGTGGGGGAGAGAGAAAGCGTTTGTATTTCAACGCTCGAATCGACGTCATTCGCTAATTGGAAAGTCAGAACTGTCAGGACGGGTGCCGTCAGTGACAGAGGATTCGTCACGATTATCCGTTCTCATCCTGGATGACGAGGAACCACCAGCAATAGTACCACTAACACTATTACTACTACTACTACTATCACTACTACTATTGCTATCTTCGATATCATTGACACCATTTGCAGCTTGTCTCCTCACTCTTTCTCTCTCTCTCTCTCTCTCTCTCTCTCTCTCTCTCTCTCTTTCTCTGTCTGTCTGTCTGACTATGTCCTATGTCTATGTTTCTGTCTCTGGTGTTACTGCATCGTGATTTGCAATCGTAGTCTGTGCAGTTGTTACACGTCGATCGAAATCGTGTGTGGCACGTTCTATTCACGTTTTTAATCGTATATCGTTTATATATCGATGAAATAAGAGACATGAGAAGTTAGAGAAAGGATGAATGGGGGAGAGAGAGAGAGAGAGAGAGAAGGAGAGAGAGAGAGAGAGAGAAAAGAACGATGAGAAAAGTTTTTAAAATAGATACATTTATCCTCGTAGAAATGTATAAATTACTTTATAAATCTATAAAAATATATACATACGTACTAATATGCGTATGTATCATACATATACATTTCTGTATAAATTTGCTTAAATTGAAGTTTTAATATTTATTAGATAATTCATCCAATACATATATATATATATATATGTTTGTATGTATGTATGTATGTATGTATGTGTATGTGTAACTAACTAGCGCATATTTTTGTCGCAAAAGGTTAGACTTAAATATGTATATTTAATGGGATCATCCCTTCACTCTTGCCAGTAGTCAGCTAGCTATTTAGCCTAGCCAGCAAGCCCTATATATTTCCCTTTTGGAGTCCTAATATTTTCCTTTTTTTTTTCCTTTCCTCTCTTTTTTTTTGTTCTTTCTCTCTTTTCTCATTTCTTTTTCTCTCTCTCTCTCTTTTTTTTTCTCATCTTTCTCATCCTACACGATGCATTCGCTTTTTGAATCTCATTTTTGTTCTCACCGAAAGACTGCTGCCCATCGAGCGAGAAGATTTCTTTTCGCTCGCCTTTCCGGGCCGTCGATCCTACTTCTCACACCTCTTCTTCTCTCTCTCTCTCTCTCTCCCTCTCTCGCTCTCTCTCTCCTTCCTTCTTCATTCTAGCAAACCTGGAGTGAACGGGGAGACGCATGCTTCTCTGTGTTTTATGCAAACCTTTGGGTTTTATGCAATGAGACTGCAATATCAAACGCCACGAGAGGAAAGCGAGCAGAGTGCCGCTGAATAAAATATCTACCGCGTTAAAGAGAGAAATATATATATATATATATATATATATATATATATATATAAATCTATAGATAAAGAAGGAAAAAGAAAAGAGGGTTGAAGAAGCAACGACGGTGGTGTGTGAGGGGGTTTAGAGGTCGTCGTCAGGATAACTCGTCGTAGGTCATTCGGTAAAGGTTTCGCCAAAAGCATTTACACTTCCGTATTTATTTCTGACATTGTATAAAAGACGAAGATCAGATATCATCTGCTTTATAATTTCTCTTTTGATACATTTAATGTATTATATCGCAGTGTTTGCGAAAGGAAAGTTTCCTTCAATGATTTACATAAGTATTAATTATGATACTGATTCGTGACTGATTTTTGACTCGTTTTAGCGTAATATAGTTTTATTATTAAATGTCGAAAA